>NW_024432141.1:0-56980 GCF_017639785.1 Mesocricetus auratus
GTTTCATGAAGTTAAGCAAGTAGTTTCACCACCAGTGTTATATCGTAAGTTTTCATGAAGTTAAGCATGCAGGTTCTCACACAGTGTTGTATTGGTAGTTTTCATGAAGTTCAGCAAGTAGTTACACAAACAGTATTGTATCGTTAGTTTTCATGGAGTTAAGCGCGCAGTTTCACAAACAATGTAGTATCGTTAGTTTTCATGAACATAAGCATGTAGAGTCTCAAACAGTTTGGTATCGTAAGTTTTCATGAAATTAAGCATGTAGTTTCTCACACAGTGTTGTATGTGTATTTTTCATGAAGTTAAGCACCTAGTTTCACAAACAATGTTGTATCGTTAGTTTTCATGAACATAAACATGTAGAGTCTCAAACAGTTTGGTATCGTAAGTTTTCATGAAATTAAGCATGTAGTTTCTCACACAGTGTTGTATGTGTATTTTTCATGAAGTTAAGCAAGTAGTTTCACAAACAATGTTGTATCGTTAGTTTTCATGAAATTAAGCAGGTAGTGTCACAAACAAAGTTGTATCGTTAGTTTTCATGAACATAAGCATGTAGAGTCTCAAACAGTTTGGTATCGTTAGTTTTCATCAAGTTATGCATGTTGTTTCTCAAACAGTATTGTATCGATAGTTTTCATGAAGTTAAGCAAGTAGTTTCACCACCAGTGTTATATCGTAAGTTTTCATGAAGTTAAGCATGCAGGTTCTCACACAGTGTTGTATTGGTAGTTTTCATGAAGTTAAGCAAGTAGTTACACAAACAGTATTGTATCGTTAGTTTTCATGGAGTTAAGCGCGCAGTTTCACAAACAATGTAGTATCGTTAGTTTTCATGAACATAAGCATGTAGAGTCTCAAACAGTTTGGTATCGTAAGTTTTCATGAAATTAAGCATGTAGTTTCTCACACAGTGTTGTATCGTTAATTTCATCAAATTAAGCATGTAGTTTCTCACACAGTGATGTATGTGTATTTTTCATGAAGTTAAGCAAGTAGTTACACAAACAATGTTGTATCGTTAGTTTTCATGAACATAAGCATGTAGAGTCTCAAACAGTTTGGTATCGTAAGTTTTCATGAAATTAAGCATGTAGTTCCTCACTCAGTGTTGTATGTGTATTTTTCATGAAGTTAAGCAAGTAGTTTCTCAAACAATGTTGTCTCGTTAGTTTTCATGAACATAAGCATGTATAGTCTCAAACATTTTGGTATCGTAAGTTTTCATGAATTTAAGCATGTAGTTTCTCACACAGTGTTGTATGTGTATTTTTCATGAAGTTAAGCACATAGTTTCACAAACAAACTTGTATCGTTAGTTTTCATGAACATAAGCATGTAGTGTCTCAAACAGTTTGGTATCGTTAGTTTTCATCAAGTTAAGCATGTTGTTTCTCAAACAGAATTGTATCGATAGTTTTCATGGAGTTAAGCACGTAGTTTCACAAACAATGTTGTATCGTTAGTTTTCATGAACATAAGCATGTATAGTCTCAAACAGTTTGATATCATAAGTTTTCATGAAATTAAGCATGTAGTTTCTCAAACAATGTTGTCTCGTTAGTTTTCATGAACATAAGCATGTAGAGTCTCAAACAGTTTGGTATCGTAAGTTTTCATGAAATTAAGCATGTAGTTTCTCACACAGTGTTGTATGTGTATTTTTCATGAAGTTAAGCACCTAGTTTCACAAACAATGTTGTATCGTTAGTTTTCATGAACATAAACATGTAGAGTCTCAAACAGTTTGGTATCGTAAGTTTTCATGAAATTAAGCATGTAGTTTCTCACACAGTGTTGTATGTGTATTTTTCATGAAGTTAAGCAAGTAGTTTCACAAACAATGTTGTATCGTTAGTTTTCATGAAGTTAAGCAGGTAGTGTCACAAACAAAGTTGTATCGTTAGTTTTCATGAACATAAGCATGTAGAGTCTCAAACAGTTTGGTATCGTTAGTTTTCATCAAGTTAAGCATGTTGTTTCTCAAACAGTATTGTATCGATAGTTTTCATGAAGTTAAGCAAGTAGTTTCACCACCAGTGTTATATCGTAAGTTTTCATGAAGTTAAGCATGCAGGTTCTCACACAGTGTTGTATTGGTAGTTTTCATGAAGTTAAGCAAGTAGTTACACAAACAGTATTGTATCGTTAGTTTTCATGGAGTTAAGCACGTAGTTTCACAAACAATGTAGTATCGTTAGTTTTCATGAACATAAGCATGTAGAGTCTCAAACAGTTTGGTATCGTAAGTTTTCATGAAATTAAGCATGTAGTTTCTCACACAGTGTTGTATGTGTATTTTTCATGAAGTTAAGCACCTAGTTTCACAAACAATGTTGTATCGTTAGTTTTCATGAACATAAACATGTAGAGTCTCAAACAGTTTGGTATCGTAAGTTTTCATGAAATTAAGCATGTAGTTTCTCACACAGTGTTGTATGTGTATTTTTCATGAAGTTAAGCAAGTAGTTTCACAAACAATGTTGTATCGTTAGTTTTCATGAAGTTAAGCAGGTAGTGTCACAAACAAAGTTGTATCGTTAGTTTTCATGAACATAAGCATGTAGAGTCTCAAACAGTTTGGTATCGTTAGTTTTCATCAAGTTATGCATGTTGTTTCTCAAACAGTATTGTATCGATAGTTTTCATGAAGTTAAGCAAGTAGTTTCACCACCAGTGTTATATCGTAAGTTTTCATGAAGTTAAGCATGCAGGTTCTCACACAGTGTTGTATTGGTAGTTTTCATGAAGTTAAGCAAGTAGTTACACAAACAGTATTGTATCGTTAGTTTTCATGGAGTTAAGCGCGTAGTTTCACAAACAATGTAGTATCGTTAGTTTTCATGAACATAAGCATGTAGAGTCTCAAACAGTTTGGTATCGTAAGTTTTCATGAAATTAAGCATGTAGATTCTCACACAGTGTTGTATCGTTAATTTCATCAAATTAAGCATGTAGTTTCTCACACAGTGATGTATGTGTATTTTTCATGAAGTTAAGCAAGTAGTTACACAAACAATGTTGTATCGTTAGTTTTCATGAACATAAGCATGTAGAGTCTCAAACAGTTTGGTATCGTAAGTTTTCATGAAATTAAGCATGTAGTTCCTCACTCAGTGTTGTATGTGTATTTTTCATGAAGTTAAGCAAGTAGTTTCTCAAACAATGTTGTCTCGTTAGTTTTCATGAACATAAGCATGTATAGTCTCAAACAGTTTGGTATCGTAAGTTTTCATGAATTTAAGCATGTAGTTTCTCACACAGTGTTGTATGTGTATTTTTCATGAAGTTAAGCACAGTAGTTTCACAAACAAACGTTGTATCGTTAGTTTTCATGAACATAAGCATGTAGTGTCTCAAACAGTTTGGTATCGTTAGTTTTCATCAAGTTAAGCATGTTGTTTCTCAAACAGAATTGTATCGATAGTTTTCATGGAGTTAAGCACGTAGTTTCACAAACAATGTTGTATCGTTAGTTTTCATGAACATAAGCATGTATAGTCTCAAACAGTGTTGATATCGATAGTTTTCATGAAATTAAGCAAGTAGTTTCTCAAACAGTGTTGTATCGTTAGGTTTCATGAACATAAGCATGTAGATTCTCAAACAGTATTGGTATCGTATAGTTTTCATGAAATTAAGCATGTAGTTTCTCACACAGTGTTGTATCGTTATTTTTCATGAAATTAAGCATGTAGTTTCTCACACAGTGTTGTATCGTTAGTTTTCATGAAGTTAAGCAGGTAGTGTCACAAACAAAGTTGTATCGTTAGTTTTCATGAACATAAGCATGTAGAGTCTCAAACAGTTTGGTATCGTTAGTTTTCATGAAGTTAAGCATGCAGGTTCTCACACAGTGTTGTATTGGTAGTTTTCATGAAGTTAAGCATGTAGTTTCACCACACAGTGTTATATCGTTAGTTTTCATGAAGTTAAGCATGCAGATTCTCAAACAGTGTTGTATTGGTAGTTTTCATGAAGTTAAGCATAGTAGTTACTCAAACAGTATTGTATCGTTAGTTTTCATGGAGTTAAGCGCATAGTTTCACAAACAATGTTGTATCGTTAGTTTTCATGAACATAAGCATGTAGAGTCTCAAACAGTTTGGTATCGTTAGTTTTCATCAAGTTAAGCATGTTGTTTCTCAAACAGTATTTTATCGATAGTTTTCATGAAGTTAAGCAAGTAGTTTCTCAAACAGTGTTGTATCGTTAGTTTTCATGAAGTTAAGAATGTAGTTACACAAACAGTGTTGTGTCATTAATTTTCATGGAGTTAAGCGCTGTAGTTTCTAAAACAATGTTGTATCGATTAGTTTTCATGAAGATAAGCAGGTAGATTCTCAATCATGTTTGGTATCATTAGTTTTCATCAAGTTAAGCATGTAGTTTCTCACACAGTGTTGTATCGATAGTTTTCATGATGTTAAGCTTGTAGTTTCTCACACAGTATTATATCATTAGGTTTCATGAAGTTAAGCATGCAGAGTCTCAAACAGTGTTGTATCGTTAGTTTTCATGAAGTTTAGCTTGTAGTTTCTCACACAGTGTTGTATTGTGATTGTGAATTTTCATGAAGATAAGCACGTAGTTTCACAAACAATGTTGTATCGTTAGTTTTCATGAACATAAGCATGTAGAGTCTCAAACAGTTTGATATCGTTAGTTTTCATCAAGTTAAGCATGTGGTTTCTCAAACAGTATTGTATCGATTGTTTTCATGAAGTTAAGCCAGTATTTTCACAACCAGTGTTGTATCATTACTTTTCATGAAATTAAGCATGTAGTTTCTCACACAGTGTTGTATCGGTAGTTTTTATGAAGTTATGCAAGTAGTTACACAAACAGTGTTGTATCGTTTTTTTCATGAAGTTAAGCGCTTAGTTTCACCAAAAATGTTGTATCGTTATTTTTCATGAACATAAGTATGTAGAGTCTCAAACAGTTTTGTATCACTGGTTTTCATCAAGTTAAGAATGTGGTTTCTCAAACAGTATTGTATCGATAGTTTTCATGAAGTTAAGCAAGTAGTTTCAGAACCAGTGTTGTATGGTTACTTTTCATGAAATAATCATGTAGTTTCTCACACAGTGTTGTATCATTAGTCTTCATGAAGTTAAGCAAGTAGTTTCACAAACTGTTTTGTATCGTTAGTTTTCATAAAGATAAGCATGTAGATTCTCTATCAGTTTGGTATCGTTAGGTTTCATCAGGTTAAGCAAGTAGATTCTCATGCAGAGTTGTTTCGATAGTTTTCATTAAGTTAAGCTAGTAGTGTCTCACACAGTGTTGTATTGTGAATTTTCAGGAAGTTAAGTGCGTAGTTTCACAAACAATGTTGTATCGTTAGTTTTCATGAACGTAAGCATGTAGAGTCTCAAACAGTTTGGTATCATTAGTTTTCAACAAGTTAAGCATGTGGTCTCTCAAACAGTATTGTATCGATAGCTTTCATGAAATTAAGCAAGTAGTTTAACAACCAGTGTTGTGTCATTACTTTTCATAAAATTAAGCATGTAGTTTCTCACACAGTGTTGTATCGGTAGTTTTCATGAAGTTAAGCAAGTAGTTACACAAACAGTGTTGTATCGTTAATTTTCATGGAGTTAAGCGCGTAGTTTAACAAACAATGTTGTATCGTTAGTTTTCATGAAGATAAACAGGGCGATTCTCAGATAGTTTGTTATCGTTAGTTTTCCTCATGTTAAGCATGTAATTTCTCACAAGTGTTGCATCGATAGTTACATGATGTTAAGCTTGTATTTTCTCACACAGTTTTATATCATTACTTTTCATGAAATTATGCATGTATTTTCTCACACAGTGTTGTATTGGTAGTTTTCATGAAGTTAAGCAAGTAGTTACACAGACAGTGTTGTATCGTTTTTTTCATGGAGTTAAGCAAGAAGTTACACAACCAGTGTTGTATTGTTACTGTTCATGAAAGTAAGCATGTAGTTTCTCACAAAGTGTTGCATCGATAGTTTCATGAAGTTAAGCAAGTAGTTTCACAACCAGTGTTGTATAATTAGTTTTCATGAAGTTTAGCTTGTAGTTCCTCACACATGTTGTATTGTGAATTTTCATGAAGTTAAGCACGTAGTTTCACAAACAATGTTGTATCGTTAGTTTTCATGAACATAAGCATGTAGAGTCTCAAATAGTTTGGTATTGTTAGTTTTCATCAAGTTAAGCATGTTGTTTCTCAAACAGTATTGTATCGATATTTTTCATGAAGTTAAGCAAGCAGTTTCACAACGAGTGTTGTGTCATTACTTTTCATGAAATTATGCATGTAGTTTCTCACACAGTGTTGTATCGTAAGTTTTCATGAAGTTAAGCTAGTAGTTACACAAACAGTGTTGTATCGTTAGTTTTCATGGAGTTAAGCATGTAGTTTCACAAACAATGTTGTATCGTTAGTTTTCATGAACATAAGCATGTAGAGCATCAAACAGTTTGGTTTCATTAGTTTTCATGAAGTTAAGCACTTTGTTTCTCACACAGTATTGTATCGGTAGTTTTCATGATGTTAAGCAAGTGGTTTCACAACGAGTGTTGTGTCATTACTTTTCATGAAAATAAGCATGTACTTTCTCACACAGTGTTGTATCGGAAGTTTTCATGAAGTTATGCAAGTAGTTACATAAACAGTGTTGTATCGTTAGTTTTCATGAAGTAAAGCACGTAGTTTCACAAACAATGTTGTATCGTTAGTTTTCATGAAGACAAGCATGTAGATTCTCAGACAGTGTGGTATCATTAGTTTTCATCAAGTTAAGCATGTGGTTTCTGAAACAGTATTGTATCGATAGTTTTCATGAAGATAAGGAAGTTGTTTCACAACCAGTGTTGTATTGTTACTTTTCATTAAATTAAGCATGTAGTTTCTCACACAGCGTTGTATCGTAGTTTTCATGAAGTTAAGCAAGTAGTTACACAAACAGTGTTGTATCGTTAGTTTTTATAGAGTTAAGGGCGTAGTTTCACAAACAATGTTGTATCGATAGTTTTCATGAAGATAAGCATACAAAGTTGTATCGTTAGTGTTCATGAAGATAATCAGGTAGATTCTCAGACAGTTTGATATCGTCATTTTTCATCATGTTAAGCTTGTAGTTTCTCAAACAGTGTTATATTGTTAGGTTTCATGAAGTTAAGGAAGCAAAATCTCATACAGTTTTGTATCGTTAGTTTTCATGAAGTTTAGCTTGTAGTTTCTCACACAGTGTTGTATTGTGAATTTTCATAAAGATAAGCATGTAGATTCACAAAAAATGTTGTATTGTTAGTTTCCTGAACATAAGCATGTAGAGTCTCAAAGAGTTTCGTATCATTAGTTTTCATCAAGTCAAGCATGTTGTTTCTTAAACAGTATTGTATCGATAGTTTTCATGAAGTTATGCAAGTAGTTTTACAACCAGTGTTGTATCGTTAATTTTCATTAAATTAATCATGTAGTTTCTCACACAGCGTTGTATCAGTACTTTTCATGAAGTTAAGCAAGTAGTTACACAAACAGTATTGTATTCTTAGTTTTCATGGAGGTAAGCGCGTAGTTTCACATACAAAGTTGTAACTTTGTGTTCATGAAGGTAAGCAGGTAGATTCTCAGACAGTTTGATATCGTTAGTTTTCATCATGTTAAGCTTGTAGTTTCTCACACAGTGTTATATCGTTAGGTTTCACGAAGTTAAGGAAGCAAATTCTCAAACAGTTTTGTATTGTTAGTTTTCATGAAGTTTAGCTTGTAGTTTCTCACACAGTGTTGTATTGTGATTTTTCATGAAGGTAAGCGCGTAGAGTCACAAACTATGTTGTATCGTTAGTTTTCATGAAGGTAAGCATGTAGATTCTCAAAAAGTTTGGTATCGTTAGTTTTCATCAATTTAAGCATGTAGTTTCTCACAAAGTGTTGTATGGATAGTTTCATGAAGTTAAGCAATTAGTTTCACAACCAGTGTTGCATCATTACTTTTTGATATTAAGCATGTAGTTTCTCACACAGTGTTGTATCAATAGTTTTCATGAAGGTAAGCAAGAATTTTCACAACCAGTGTTGTATAATTACTTTTCATGAAATTAAGCATGTAGTTTCTCACACAGTGTTTTAAGGATAGTTTCATGAAGTTAAGAAAGTAGTTTCACAACCAGTGTTGTATCATTACTTTTCATGAAATTATGCATGTAGTTTCTCACACAGTGTTGTATCGGTAGTTTTCATAAAGTTAAGCAAGTAGTTACACAAACAGTGTTGTATCCTTAGTTTTCATGGAGTTAAGTGCGTAGTTTCAAAAACAATGTTGTATCGTTAGTTTTTATGGACATAAGCATGTAGAGTCTCAAATAGTTTGGTATCGTTAGTTTTTATCAAGTTAAGCATGTTGTTTCTCAAACAGTATTGTATCGACTGTTTTCATGAAGTTAAGCAAGCAGTTTCACAACCAGGAGTGTATCGTTACTTTTCATGTAATTAAGCATGTAGTTTCTCACACAGTGTTGTATCATTAGTTTTCATGAAATAGTCATGCAGTTTCTCAAAGAGTGTTGTATACGTAGTTTTCTTGAAGTTAAGCAAGTGGTTACACCAACAGTGTTGTCTTGATAGTTTCATGGAGATAAGCGCTTAGTTTCACAAACAATGTTGTATCATTAGTGTTCATGAAGAAAAGCAGGTAGATTCTCAGACAGTTTGGTATCGTTAGTTTTCATCATGTTAAGCATGTAGTTTCTCACACACTGTTATATCGTTAGGTTTCATGAAGTTAAGCAAGCAAATTCTTAAACAGTTTTGTATCGTTAGTTTAATGAAGTTTAGCTTGTAGTTTCTCACACAGTGTTGTATTGTTGAATTTTCATGAAGTTAAGCACGTAGTTACACAAACAATGTTGTTTCTTTAGTTTTCATGAACATTAAGCATGTAGAGTCTCAAACAGTGTTGGTATCGTATAGTTTTCATCGAAGTTAAGCATGTTGTTTCTCAAAAGGTATTGTATCGATAGTTTTCATGAATTTAAGCAAGTAGTTTCACAACCCAGTGTTGTATCATTAATTTTCTTGAAATTAAGCATGTAGTTTCTCACACAGTGTTGTATCATTACTTTTCATGAAGATAAGCATGTAGATTCTCAAACTGTTTGGTGTCGGTAGTTTTCATCAGGTTAAGCATGCAGTTTCTCACACAGTGTTGTATCGATAGTTTTCATAAAGATAAGCTTGTAGTTTCTCAAACAGTGTTATATCATTTGTTTTCATGAAGTTAAGCAAGCAGGTTCTCACACAGTGTTGTATCGTGAGTTTTCATGGAGTTAAGCGAGTAGTTTCACAAACAATGTTGTATCGTTAGTTTTCATGAAGGTAAGCATGTAGATTCTCAAAAAGTTTGGTATCGTTAGTTTTCATCAAGTTAAGCATGTAGTTTCTCACAAAGTGTTGTATCGATAGTTTTCATGAAGTTAAGCAAGTAGTTTCACAACCAGTGTTGTATCGTTACTTTTCATGAAATTATGCATGTAGTTTCTCACACAGTGTTGTATCGTTAGTTTTCATGAAATTAAGCATGTAGTTTCTCACACAGTGTTGTATCGTTAGTTTTCATGAAGTTAAGCAAGTCAGTTTCACAACACAGTGTTGTATCGATACTTTTCATGAAATTAAGCAAGTAGTTTCACAACCAGTGTTGTATCGTTACTTTTCATGAAGTTATAGCATGTAGTTTCTCACACAGTGTTGTATCGTTACTTTTCATGAAGTTAAGCATGTAGATTCTCACAACAGTGTTGTATCGTTAATTTTCATGAAGTTAAGCATGTAGTTTCTCACACAGTGTTGTATCGTTAGTTTTCATGAAGATAAGCATGTAGATTCTCAAACTGTTTGGTGTCAGTAGTTTTCATCAGGTTAAGCATGCAGTTTCTCACACAGTGTTGTATCGATAGTTTTCATAAAGATAAGCTTGTAGTTTCTCAAACAGTGTTATATCATTTGTTTTCATGAAGTTAAGCAAGCAGGTTCTCACACAGTGTTGTATCGTGAGTTTTCATGGAGTTAAGCAAGTAGTTTCACAAACAATGTTGTATCATTAGTTTTCTAGAAGGTAAGTATGTAGAATCTCAAAAAGTTTGGTATCGTTAGTTTTCATCAAGTTAAGCATGTAGTTTCTCACAAAGTGTTGTATCGATAGTTTTCATGAAGTTAAGCAAGTAGTTTCACAACCAGTGTTGTATCATTACTTTTCATGAAATTATGCATGTAGTTTCTCACACAGTGTTGTATCGTTAGTTTTCATGAAATTAAGCATGTAGTTTCTCACACAGTGTTGTATCGTTACTTTTCATGAAGATAAGCATGTAGATTCTCAAACTGTTTGGTGTCGGTAGTTTTCATCAGGTTAAGCATGCAGTTTCTCACACAGTGTTGTATCGATAGTTTTCATAAAGATAAGCTTGTAGTTTCTCAAACAGTGTTGTATCGTTAGTTTTAATGAAGTTAAGCAAGCAGATTCTCACACAGTGTTATATCGTTAGTTTTCATGAAGTTTAGCTTGTAGTTTCTCACACAGTGTTGTATCGTGAGTTTTCATGGAGTTAAGCGAGTAGTTTCACAAACAATGTTGTATCGTGAGTTTTCATGAAGGCAGGAATGTAGATTCTCAACATGTTTGATATCGTTAGTTTTCATCAAGTTAAGCATGTAGTTTCTCAAAAAGTGTTGTATCGATAGTTTTCATGAAGTTAAGCAAGTAGTTTCACAACCAGTGTTGTATCGTTACTTTTAATGAAATTATGCATGTAGTTTCTCACACAGTGTTGTATCGTTAGTTTTCATGAAATTAAGCATGCAGTTTCTCACATAGTGTTGGATCATGACTTTTCATGAAGATAAGCAAGTACTTTCACAAACAGTGTTGTATCGTTAGTTTTCATGGAGTTAAGCAAGCAGATTCTCACACAGTTTTGTATCGTGAGTTTTCATGAAATCAAGCACACAGTTTCACAAACAGTCTTGTATCGTTAGTTTTCATGAAGGTGAGCAAGTAGTTTCACAAACTGTGTTGTATCGTTAGTTTTCATAGAGTTAAGCAAGCAGATTCTTACACAGTGTTGTATCGTTAGTTTTCATGAAATTAAGCATACAGTTTCACAAACTGTCTTGTATCGTTAGTATTCATGAAGTTAAGCAATTAGTTTCACAAACTGTGTTGTGTCTTTGGTTTTCAGGGAGTTAAGCAAGCAGATTGTCACACAGTGCTGTATCATTATTTTTCATGAAGATAAGCATGTAGATTCTCAAACAGTTTGGTATCGTTAGTTTTCATAAAGCTAAGCATGCATTATCTCACACAGTGTTGTATCGATAGTTTTCATGAAGTTAAGCAAGTCATTTCACAACAAGTGTTGTATCGGTACTTTTCATGAAATTAAGGAAGTAGTTTCAAAACCAGTGTTGTATCGTTAATTTTCATGTAGTTAAACATGTCGTTTCTCACACAGTGTTCTATCATTACTTTTCATGAAGATAAGCATGTAGATTCTCAAACTGTTTGGTGTCGGTAGTTTTCATCAGGTTAAGCATGCAGTTTCTCACACAGTGTTGTATCGATACTTTTCATAAAGATAAGCTTGTAGTTTCTCAAACAGTGTTGTATCGTTCGTTTTCCTGAAGTTAAGCAAGCAGATTCTCACACAGTGTTATATCGTTAGTTTTCATGAAGTTTACCTAGTAGTTTCGCACAAAATGTTGTATCGTGAATTTTCATGGAGTTAAGCGAGTAGTTTCACAAACAATGTTGTCTCGTTAGTTTTCATGAAGGTAAGCATGTCGATTCTCAAAAAGTTTGGTATCGTTAGTTTTCATCAATTTAAGCATGTAGTTTCTCACAAAGTGTTGTATCGATAGTTTTCATGAAGTTAAGCAAGTAGTTTCACAACCAGTGTTGTATCGTTACTTTCATGAAATTATGCATGTAGTTTCTCACACAGTGTTGTATCGTTAGTTTTCATGAAATTAAGCATGTAGTTTCTCACATAGTGTCGTATCGATAGTTTTCATGAAGTTAAGCAAGTAGTTTCACAACTTCTGTTTTATCGTTACATTTAATGAAATTATTCATGTAGTTTCTCACACAGTGTTGTATGGTTATTTTTCATGAAATTAAGCATGCAGTTTCTCACATAGTGTTGGATCATGGCTTTTCATGAAGATAAGCACGTACTTTCACAAACAGTGTTATATCGTTAGTTTTCATGGAGTTAATCAAGCAGATTCTCACACAGTTTTTTATCGTGAGTTTTCATGAAATCAAGCACACAGTTTCACAAACAATCTTGTATCGTTAGTTTTCATGAAGTTAAGCAAGTAGTATCACAACCAGTGTTGTATCGTTACTTTTCATGAAATTATGCATGTAGTTTCTCACACAGTGTTGTATCGATAGTTTTCTTGATGTTAAGCAAGTATTTTCACAACCAGTGTTGTATCTTTATTTTCCATGAAATTATGCATGTAGTTTCTCACATAGTGTTGTATCGTTAGTTTTCATGAAATTAAGCATGTAGTTTCTCACACAGTGTTGTATCGTTACTTTTCATGAAGATAAGCATGTAGATTCTCAAACTCTTTGGTGTCGGTAGTTTTCATCAGGTTAAGCATGCAGTTTCTCACACAGTGTTGTATCGATAGTTTTCATAAAGATAAGCTTGTCGTTTCTCAAACAGTGTTGTATCGTTTGATTTCATGAAGTTAAGCAAGCAGATTCTCACACAGTGTTGTATCATTAGTTTTCATGAAATTAAGCATGCAGTTTCTCATATAGTGTTGTATCATGACTTTTCATTAAGATAAGCATGTACTTATACAAACAGTGTTGTATCGTTAGTTTTCATGGAGTTAAGCAAGCAGATTCTCACACAGGTTTGTATCGTGAGTTTTCATGAAATCAAGCACACAGTTTCACAAACAGTCTTGTATCGTTATTTTTCATGAAGATGAGCAAGTAGTTTCACAAACGGTCTTTTATCGTTAGTTTTCATAGAGTTAAGCAAGCAGATTCTTACACAGTGTTGCATCATTAGTTTTCATGAATTTAAGCATAGTGTTTCACAAAATGTCTTGTATCGTTAGTATTCATTAAGTTAAGCCATTAGTTTCGCAAACAGTGTTGTGTCTTTGGTTTTCAGGGAGTTAAGCAAGCAGATTGTCTCACAGTGCTGTATCATTATTTTTCACGAAGATAAGCATGTAGATTCTCATACAGTTTGGTATCTTTAATTTTCATGTAGTTAAGCATGTAGTTTCTCACACAGTGTTGTATCGTTACTTTTCAAGAAATTATGCATGTGGTTTCTCACACAGTGTTGTATCATTAGTTTTCATGAAATTATGCATGTAGTTTCTTACACATGTTGTATCGTTAGTTTTCATGAAGTTAAGCAAGTAGTTTCACAACCAGTGTTGTATCGTTACTTTTCATGAAATTATGCATGTAGTTTCTCACACAGTGTTGTATCATTAGTTTTCATGGAGGTAAGCGAGTATTCACCAACAATGTTGTATCGTTATTTTTCATGAAGGTAAGCATGTAGATTCTCAAAAAGTTTGTAATCGTTATTTTCATGAAATTAAGCATGCAGTCTCTCACATAGTGTCGTATCGATAGTTTTCATGAAGTTAAGCAAGTAGTTTCACAACCAGTGTTGTATCGTTACTTTTAATGAAATTATGCATTTAGTTTCTTGCACAGTGTTGTATCGTTAGTTTTCATGAAATTAAGCATGCAGTTTCTCACATAGTGTTGGATCATGACATTTCATGAAGATAATCAAGTACTTACACAAACAGTGTTGTATCGTTAGTTTTCATGGAGTTAAGCAAGCAGATTCTCACACAGTTTTGTATCGTGAGTTTTCATGAAATCAAGCACACAGTTTCACAAACAGTCTTGTATCGTTAGTTTTCATGACGATGAGCAAGTAGTTTCACAAACTTTCTTGTATCGTTAGTTTTCATATAGTTAAGCAAGCAGATTCTTACACAGTGTTGTATCGTTAGTTTTTTTGAAATTAAGCACGTAGTTTCTCACAAGTGTTGTATCGATAGTTTTCATGAAGTTAAGCAAATAGTTTCACAACCAGTGTTGTATTGTAACTTTTCATGAAATTATGTATGTAGTTTCTCACACAGTGTTGTATCATTACTTTTCATGAAATTATGCATGTAGTTTCTCACAAAGTGTTGTATCGATAGTTTTCATGAAGTTAGGCAAGTAGTTTCACAACCAGTGTTGTATCGTTACTTATCATGAAATTATGCATGTAGTGGCTCACACAGTGTTGTATCGTTACTTATCATGAAATTATGCATGTAGATTCTCACACAGTGTTGTATCGTTAGTTTTCATGAAATTAAGCATGTAGTTTCTCACTAATTGTTGTATCATTACTTTTCATGAAGATAAGCATGTAGATTCTCAAATGTTTGGTGTCGGTAGTTTTCATCTGGTTAAGCATGCAGTTTCTCACACAGTGTTGTATCAATAGTTTTCATAAAGATAAGCTTGTAGTTTCTCATACAGTGTTGTATCGTTTGTTTTCATGAAGTTAAGCAAGCAGATTCTCACACAGTGTTATATCGATAGTTTTCATGAAGTTTAGCTTATAGTTTCACACACAGTGTTGTATCATGACTTTTCATGGAGTTAAGCGAGTAGTTTCACAAACAATGCTGTATCGTTAATTTTCATGAAGGTAAGCATGTTGATTCTCAAAAATTTTGTTATTGTTAGTTTTCATCAGGTTAAGCATGCAGATTCTCACATAGTGTCGTATCGATAGTTTTCATGAGGTTAAGCATGTAGTTTCACAACCAGTGCTGTATCGTTACTTTTCATGAAATTATGCATGTAGTTTCTCACACAGTGTTGTATTGTTAGTTTTCATGAAATTATGCATGTAGTTTCTCACAAGTGTTGTATCGATAGTTTTCATGAAGTTAAGCAAGTAGTTTCACAACCAGTGTTGTATTGTAACTTTTCATGAAATTATGCATGTAGTTTCTCACACAGTGTTGTATCATTAGTTTTCTGAAAGTAAGCATGCAGTTTCTCACATAGTGTCATATCGATAGTTTTCATGAGTTAAGCAAGTAGTTTCACAACCAGTGTTGTATCGTTACTTATCATGAAATTATGCATGTAGTGCCTCACACAGTGTTGTATCGTTAGTTTTCATGATATTAAGCATGTACATTCTCACAAAGTGTTGTATCGATAGTTTTCATGAGGTTAAGCAATTAGTTTCACAACCAGTGTTGTATCGTTACTTTTCATGAAATTATGCATGTAGTTTCTCACACAGTGGTGTATCGATAGTTTTCATGAAGTTAAGCAAGTAGTTTCACAACCAGTGTTGTATCGTTACTTTTCATGAAATTATATATGTAGTTTCTCACACAGTGTTGTATCGTTAGTTTTCATGAATGTAAGCATGTAGATTCTCAAAAAGTTTGGTATCGTTAGATTTCATCAAGTTAAGCATGTAGTTTCTCACAAAGTGTTGTATCCATAGTTTTCATGAAGTTAAGCAAGTAGTTTCACAACCAGTGTTGTATCGTTACTTTTCATGAAATTATATATGTAGTTTCTCACACATTGTTGTATCGTTAGTTTTCATGAAATTAAGCATGCAGTTTCTCACATAGTGTCGTATCGACAGTTTTCATGAAGTTAAGCAAGTAGTTTCACAACCAGTGTTGTATCGTTACTTTTCTTGAAATTATGCATGTAGTGTCTCACACAGTATTGTATCCATAGTTTTCATAAAGATAAGCTTGTAGTTTCACAACCAGTGTTGTATCGTTACTTTTCATGAAATAATGCATGTAGTTTCTCACACAGTGTTGTATCGTTACTTTTCATGAAATTATGCATGTAGTTTCTCACACAGTGTTGTATCGTTAGTTTTCATGAAATTAAGCATGTAGTTTCTCACAAAGTTTTGTATCGATAGTTTTCATGAAGTTAAGCAAGTAGGTTCACAACCAGTGTTGTATCGTTACTTTTAATGAAATTATGCATGTAGTTTCTCACACAGTGTTGTATCCATAGATTTCATAAAGATAAGCTTGTAGTTTCTCAAACAGTGTTGTATCGTTTGTTTTCATGAAGTTAAGCAAGCAGATTCTCATACAGTGTTGTATCGATAGTTTTCATGGAGTTAAGCGAGTAGTTTCACAACAATGTTTATCATTAGTTTTCATGAAGATAAGCATGTAGATTCTCAAAAAGTTTGGTATCGTTAGTTTTCATCAGGTTAAGCATGTAGCTTCTCACAAAGTGTTGTATCGATAGTTTTCATGAAGTTAAGCAAGTAGTTTCACAACCAGTGTCGTATCGTTACTTATCATGAAATTATGCATGTAGTGCCTCACACAGTGTTGTATCATTAGATTTCATGAAATTATGTATGTAGTTTTTCACACAGTGTTGTATCATTAGTTTTCATGAATGTTAGCATGTAGATTCTCAAAAAGTTTGGTATCGTTAGATTTCATCAAGTTAAGCATGTAGTTTCTCACAAAGTGTTGTATCCATAGTTTTCATGAAGTTAATCAAGTAGTTTCACAAACAGTGTTGTATCGTTACTTTTCATGAAATTATATATGTAGTTTCTCATACAATGTTGTATCGTTAGTTATCATGAAATTAATCATGCAGTTTCTCACATAGTGTCGTATCGACAGTTTTCATGAATTTAAGCAAGTAGTTTCACAACCAGTGTTGTATTGTAAATTTTCTTGAAATTATGCATGCAGTGTCTCACACAGTGTTGTATCCATAGTTTTCATAAAGATAAGCTTGTAGTTTCACAACCAGTGTTGTATCGTTACTTTTAATGAAATTATGCATGTAGTTTCTCACACAGTGTTGTATCCATACTTTTCATAAAGATAAGCTTGTAGTTTCTCAAACAGTGTTGTAACATTTGTTTTCATGATGTTAAGCAAGCAGATTCTCACACAGTGTTATATCGTTAGTTTTCATGAAGTTTAGCTTGTAGTTTCTCACAAAGTGTTGTATCGATAGTTTTCATGAAGTTAAGCAAGTAGTTTCACAACCAGTGTTGTATTGTAACTTTTCATGAAATTATGCATGTAGTGTCTCGCACAGTGTTCTATCCATATTTTTCATAAAGATAAGCTTGTAGTTTCACAACCAGTGTTGTATCGTTACTTTTCATGAAATAATGCATGTAGTTTCTCACACAGTGTTGTATCGTTACTTTTCATGAAATTATGCATGTAGTTACTCACACAGTGTTGTATCGTTAGTTTTCATGAAATTAAGCATGTAGTTTCTCACAAAGTGTTGTATCAATAGTTTTCATGAAGTTAAGCAAGTAGTTTCACAACCAGTGTTGTATCGTTAATTTTAATGAAATTATGCATGTAGTTTCTCACACAGTGTTGTATCGTTACTTTTCATGAAATTATGCATGTAGTTACTCACACAGTGTTGTATCGTTAGTTTTCATGAAATTAAGCATGTAGTTTCTCACAAAGTGTTGTATCAATAGTTTTCATGAAGTTAAGCAAGTAGTTTCACAACCAGTGTTGTATCGTTACTTTTAATGAAATTATGCATGTAGTTTCTCACACAGTGTTGTATCCATAGTTTTCATAAAGATAAGCTTGTAGTTTCTCAAACAGTGTTGTATCATTTGTTTTCATGAAGTTAAGCAAGCAGATTCTCACACAGTGTTATATCGTTAGTTTTCATGAAGTTTAGCTTGTAGTTTCTCACAAAGTGTTGTATCGATAGTTTTCATGAAGTTAAGCAAGTAGTTTCACAACCAGTGTTGTATTGTAACTTTTCATGAAATTATGCATGTAGTTTCTCGCACAGTGTTCTATCCATAGTTTTCATAAAGATAAGCTTGTAGTTTCACAACCAGTGTTGTATCGTTACTTTTCATGAAATAATGCATGTAGTTTCTCACACAGTGTTGTATCGTTACTTTTCATGGAATTATGCATGTAGTTACTCACACAGTGTTGTATCGTTAGTTTTCATGAAATTAAGCATGTAGTTTCTCACAAAGTGTTGTATCAATAGTTTTCATGAAGTTAAGCAAGTAGTTTCACAACCAGTGTTGTATCGTTACTTTTAATGAAATTATGCATGTAGTTTCTCACACAGTGTTGTATCGTTACTTTTCATGAAATTATGCATGTAGTTACTCATACAGTGTTGTATCGTTAGTTTTCATGAAATTAAGCATGTAGTTTCTCACAAAGTGTTGTATCAATAGTTTTCATGAAGTTAAGCAAGTAGATTCACAACCAGTGTTGTATCGTTACTTTTAATGAAATTATGCATGTAGTTTCTCACACAGTGTTGTATCCATAGTTTTCATAAAGATAAGCTTGTAGTTTCTCAAACAGTGTTGTATCTTTTGTTTTCATGCAGTTAAGCAAGCAGATTCTCACACAGTGTTATATCGTTAGTTTTCATGAAGTTTAGCTTGTAGTTTCTCACACAGTGTTGTATAGATAGTTTTCATGGAGTTAAGCTAGTAGTTTCACAACAATGTTTATCGTTAGTTTTCATGAAGATAAGTATGTAGATTCTCAAAAAGTTTGGTATCGTTATTTTTTATCAGGTTAAGCATGCAGTTTCTCACATAGTGTCGTATCGATAGTTTTCATGAAGTTAAGCAAGTAGTTTCACAACCAGTGATGTATTGTAACTTTTCATGAAATTATGCATGTAGTTTCTCACACAGTGTTGTATCATTAGTTTTCATGAAAGTAAGCATGCAGTTTCTCACATAGTGTCATATCGATGGTTTAAATGAGTTAAGCAAGTAGTTTCACAACCATTGTTGTATCGTTCCTTATCATGAAATTATGCATGTAGTGCCTCACACAGTGTTGTATCGTTAGTTTTCATGAAATTAAGCATGTAGTTTCTCACAAAGTGTTGTATCGATTGTTTTCATGAAGTTAAGCAAGTAGTTTCACAACCAGTGTTGTATCGTTACTTTTCATGAAATTATGCATGTAGTTTTTCACACAGTGTTGTATCGTTAGTTTTCATGAAATTAAGCATGTAGTTTCCCACTCATTGTTGTATCATTACTCTTCATGAAGATAAGCATGTAGATTCTCAAATGTTTCGTGTCGGTAGTTTTCATCAGGTTAAGAATGCAGTTTCTCACACAGTGTTGTATCGATAGTTTTCATAAAGATAAGCATGTAGTTTCTCAAACAGTGTTGTATCGTTTGATTTCATGAAGTTAAGCAAGCAGATTCTCACACAGTGTTATATCGATAGTTTTAATGAAGTTTAGCTTATAGTTTCTCACACAGTGTTGTATCATGACTTTTCATGGAGTTAAGCGTGTATTTTCACAAACAATGCTGTATCGTTAATTTTCATGAAGGTAAGCATGTTGATTCTCAAAAATTTTGTTATTATTAGTTTTCATCAGGTTAAGCATGCAGATTCTCACATAGTGTCGTATCGATAGTTTTCATGAGGTTAAGCAAGTAGTTTCACAACCAGTGCTGTATCGTTACTTTTCAAGGAATTATGCATGTAGTGTCTCACACAGTGTTGTATCGTTAGTTTTCATGAAATTAAGCATCTAGTTTCTCACAAAGTGTTGTATCGATAGTTTTCATGAAGTTAAGCCAGTAGTATCACAACCAGTGTTGTATCATTACTTTTCATGAAATTATGCATGTACTTTCTCACACAGTGTTATATCGTTAGATTTCATGAAGGTAAGCATGTAAATTCTCAAAAAGTTTGGCATCAATAGATTTCATCAAGTTAAGCATGTAGTTTCTCACAACGTGTTGTAACGATAGTTTTCATGGGTTAAGCAAGTAGTTTCACAACCAGTGTTGTATCGTTACTATTCATGAAATTATGCATGTAGTTTCTCACACAGTGTTGTATCGTTAGTTTTCATGAAATTAAGCATGCAGTTTCTCACATAGTGTCGTATCGATAGTTTTCATGAAGTTAAGCAAGTACTTTCACAACCAGTGTTTTATCGTTACTTTTCATGAAATTATGCATGTAGTTTCTCACACAGTGTTGTATCGATAGTTTTCATGAAATTATGCATGTAGTGTCTCACACAGTTTTGTATCGTTAGTTTTCATGAAATTAAGCATGTAGTTTCTCACAAAGTGTTGTATCGATAGTTTTCATGAGGTTAAGCAAGTAGTTTCACAACCAGTGTTGTATCGTTATTTTTCATGCAGATAAGCATGGAGATTCTCAAACTGTTTGGTGTCGGTAGTTTTAATCAGGTTAAGCATGCAGTTTCTCACACAGTGTTGTATCGATAGTTTCAATAAAGATAAGCTTGTAGATTCTCAAACAGTGTTGTATCATTGGTTTTCATGAAGTTAAGCAAGCAGATTGTCACACAGTGTTATATTGGTATTCCCATGAAGTTTAGCTTATAGTTTTTCACACAGTGTTGTATCGTGAGTTTTCATGGAGTTAAGCGAGTAGTTTCACAAACAATGTTGTATCGTTACTTTTCATGAAATTATGCATGTAGTTTCTCACAGTGTTGTATCGTTACTTTTCATGAAGATAAGCATGTAGATTCTCAAACTCTTTGGTGTCGGTAGTTTTCATCATGTTAAGCATGCAGTTTCTCACACAGTGTTGTATCGATAGTTTTCATAAAGATAAGCTTGTAGATTCTCAAACAGTGTTGTATCATTGGTTTTCATGAGTTAAGCAAGCAGATTCTCACACAGGG
This sequence comes from Mesocricetus auratus, assembly GCF_017639785.1. Lineage (NCBI taxonomy): Eukaryota > Metazoa > Chordata > Mammalia > Rodentia > Cricetidae > Mesocricetus > Mesocricetus auratus. Next base: position 20,788 of record NW_024432141.1, read on the forward strand.
TTATATTGTTAGTTCTCATGAAGTTTAGCTTATAGTTTCTCACACAGTGTTTTATCGTGAGTTTTCATGGAGTTAAGCGAGTAGTTTCACAAACAATGTTGTATCGTTAGTTTTCATGAATGTAAGCATGTAGATTCTCAAAAAGTTTGGTATCGTTAGTTTTCATCAAGTTAAGCATGTAGTTTCTCACAAAGTGTTGTTTCGATAGTTTTCATGAAGTTAAGCAAGTAGTTTCACAACCAGTGTTGTATCACTACTTTTCATGAAATTATGCATGTAGTTTCTCACACAGAGTTGTAGCGTTACTTTTCATGAAATTAATCATGTAGTGTCTCACACAGTGTTGTATCTTTAGTTTTCATGAAACTATGCATGTAGTTTCTCACACAGTGTTGTATCGTTAGTGTTCATGAAATTAAGCATGAAGTTTCTCACACTTTCTTGTATCGTTACTTTTCATGAAGATAAGCATGTCGATTCTCAAACTGTTTGGTGTCGGTAGTTTTCATCAGGTTAAGCATGCAGTTTCCCACACAGTGTTGTATCGTTAGATTTCATGAAATTAAGCATGTAGTTTCTCACAAAGTGTTGTATCGATAGTTTTAATGAAGTTAAGCAAGTAGTTTCACAACCAGTGTTGTATCGTTACTTTTCATTAAATTATGCATGTAGTTTCTCACACAGTGTTGTATCGTTAGTTTTCATGAAATTATGCATGTAGTTTATCACACAGTGTTGTATCGTTAGTGTTCATGAAAATAAGCATGTAGTTTCTCACACAGTGTTGTATCGTTACTTTTCATGAAGATAAGCATGTAGATTCTCAAACTGTTTGTGGTCGGTAGTTTTCATCAGGTTAAGCATGCAGTTTCTGACACAGTGTTGTATCGATAGTTGTCATAAAGATAAGCTTGTAGTTTCTCAAAAAGTGTTGAATCATTTGTTTTCATGAAGTTAAGGAAGCAGATTCTCACACAGTGTTATATCGTTAGTTGTCATGAAGTTTAGCTTGTAGTTTCTCACACAGTGTTGTATCGATGAGTTTTCATGGAGTTAAGCGAGTAGTATGACAAACAATGTTGTATCGTTAGTTTTCATGAAGGTAAGCATGTAGATTCTCAAAAAGTTTGGTATCGTTAGTTTTCATCAGGTTTTGCATGCAGTTTCTCACATAGTGTCGTATCGATAGTTTTCAGGAAGTTAAGCAAGTAGTTTCACAACCAGTGTTGTATCGTTACTTTTCATGAAATTATGCATGTAGTGTCTCACACAGTGTTGTATCGTTAGTTTTCATGAAATTAAGCATGTAGTTTCCACAAAGTGTTGTATCGATAGTTTTCATGAAGTTAGGCAAGTAGTTTCACAACCAGTGTTGTATCGTTACTTTTCATGAAATTATGCATGTAGTTTCTCACACAGTGTTGTATCGTTAGTTTTCATGAAATTATGCATGTAGTTTCTCACACAGTGTTGTATCGTTAGTTTTCATGAAATTAAGCATGTAGTTTCTCACACAGTGTTGTATCGATAGTTTTCATGAAGTTAAGCAAGCAGATTCTCACACAGTGTTATATCGTTAGTTTTCATGAAATTATGCATGTAGTTTCTCACACAGTGTTGTATCGTTAGTTTTCATGGAGTTAAGCGAGTAGTTTCACAAACAGTGTTGTATCGTTAGTTTTCATGAAGTTAAGCATGTAGATTCTCAAACAGTGTTGGTATCGTTAGTTTTCATGAAGTTAAGCATGTAGTTTCTCACACAGTGTTGTATCGTTAGTTTTCATGAAGATTAAGCAAGTAGTTTCACAACACAGTGTTGTATCGTTAGTTTTCATGAAGTTAAGCAAGTAGTTTCACAACACAGTGTTGTATCGTTACTTTTCATGAAATTAAGCATGTAGTTTCTCACACAGTGTTGTATCGTTAGTTTTCATGAAATTAAGCATGTAGTTTCTCACATAGTGTTGTATCGTTACTTTTCATGAAGTTAAGCAAGTAGTTTCACAAACAGTGTTGTATCGTTAGTTTTCATGAAGTTAAGCATGTAGTTTCTCACACAGTGTTGTATCGTTAGTTTTCATGAAATTAAGCATGTAGTTTCTCACACAGTGTTGTATCGTTAGTTTTCATGAAGTTAAGCAAGTAGTTTCACAACCAGTGTTGTATCGTTAGTTTTCATGAAATTAAGCATGTAGTTTCTCACACAGTGTTGTATCGTTACTTTTCATGAAATTATGCATGTAGTTTCTCACACAGTGTTGTATCGTTAGTTTTCATTAAGATAAGCATGTAGATTCTGAAACTGTTGGTGTCAGTAGTTTTCATCAGGTTAAGCATGCAGTTTCTCACACAGTGTTGTATCGATAGTTTTCATAAAGATAAGCTTGTAGTTTCTCAAACAGTGTTGTATCGTTTGTTTTCATGAAGTTAAGCAAGCAGATTCTCACACAGTGTTATATCGTTAGTTTTCATGAAGTTCAGCTGATAGTTTCTCACACAGTGTTGTATCGTGAGTTTTCATGGAGGTAAGCGAGTAGTTTCACAAACAATGTTGTATCGTTAGTTTTCATGAAGATAAGCATGTAGATTCTCAAAAAGATTGGTATCGTTAGTATTCATCAAGTTAAGCATGTAGTTTCTCACAAAGTGTTGTATCGATAGTTTTTATGAAGTTAAGCAAGTAGTTTCACAACCAGTGTTGTATCGTTACTTTTCATGAAATTATGCATGTAGTTTCTCACACAGTGTTGTATCGTTAGTTTTCATGAAATTAAGCATGTAGTTTCTCACACAGTGTTGTATCGTTAGTTTTCATGAAATTAAGCATGTAGTTTCTCACAAGTGTTGTATCGATAGTTTTCATGAAGTTAAGCAAGTAGTTTCACAACCAGTGTTGTATCGTTACTTTTCATGAAATTATGCATGTAGTTTCTCACACAGTGTTGTATCGTTAGTTTTCATGAAATTAAGCATGTAGTTTCTCACACAGTGTTGTATCGATAGTTTTCATGAAGTTAAGCAAGTAGTTTCACAACCAGTGTTGTATCGTTACTTTTCATGAAATTATGCATGTAGTTTCTCACACAGTGTTGTATCGTTAGTTTTCATGAAATTAAGCATGTAGTTTCTCACACAGTGTTTTATCGCTACTTTTCATGAAGATAGGCATGTAGATTCTCAAACTGTTTGGTGTCGGTAGTTTTCATCAGGTTAAGAATGCAGTTTCTCACACAGTGTTGTATCGATAGTTTTCATAAAGATAAGCTTGTAGTTTCTCAAACAGTGTTGTATCGTTTGTTTTCATGAAGTTAAGCAAGCAGATTCTCACACAGTGTTATATCGTTAGTTTTCATGAAGTTCAGCTGATAGTTTCTCACACAGTGTTGTATCGTGAGTTTTCATGGAGGTAAGCGAGTAGTTTCACAAACAATGTTGTATCGTTAGTTTTCATGAAGATAAGCATGTAGATTCTCAAAAAGATTGGTATCGTTAGTATTCATCAAGTTAAGCATGTAGTTTCTCACAAAGTGTTGTATCGATAGTTTTTATGAAGTTAAGCAAGTAGTTTCACAACCAGTGTTGTATCATTACTTTTCATGAAATTATGCATGTAGTTTCTCACACAGTGTTGTTTCGTTACTTTTCATGAAATTATGCATGTAGTTTCTCACACAGTGTTGTATCGTTAGTTTTCATGAAATTAAGCATGTAGTTTCTCACACAGTGTTGTATCGATAGTTTTCATGAAGTTAAGCAAGTAGTTTCACAACCAGTGTTGTATCGTTACTTTTCATGAAATTATGCATGTAGTTTCTCACACAGTGTTGTATCGTTAGTTTTCATGAAATTAAGCATGTAGTTTCTCACACAGTGTTGTATCGTTACTTTTCATGAAGATAAGCATGTATATTCTCAAACTGTTTGGTGTCGGTAGTTTTCATCAGGTTAAGCATGCAGTTTTTCACACAGTGTTATATCGATAGTTTTATATCGTTAGTTTTCATGAAGTTTAGCTTATACTTTCTCACACGGTGTTGTATCGTGAGTTTTCATGGAGTTAAGCGAGTAGTTTCACAAACAATGTTGTATCGTTAGTTTTCATGAAGGTAAGCATGTAGATTCTCAAAAAGTTTGGTATCGTTAGTTTTCATCAAGTTAAGCATGTAGTTTCTCACAAAGTGTTGTATCGATTAGTTTTCATGAAGTTAAGCAAGTAGTTTCACAACCAGTGTTGTATCGTTACTTTTCATGAAATTATGCATGTAGTTTCTCACACAGTGTTGTATCGTTAGTTTTCATGAAATTAAGCATGTAGTTTCTCACACAGTGTTGTATCGTTAGTTTTCATGAAATTAAGCATGTAGTTTCTCACAAAGTGTTGTATCGATAGTTTTCATGAAGTTAAGCAAGTAGTTTCACAACCAGTGTTGTATCGTTACTTTTCATGAAATTATGCATGTAGTTTCTCACACAGTGTTGTATCGTTAGTTTTCATGAAATTAAGCATGTAGTTTCTCACACAGTGTTGTATCGATAGTTTTCATGAAGTTAAGCAAGTAGTTTCACAACCAGTGTTGTATCGTTACTTTTCATGAAATTATGCATGTAGTTTCTCACACAGTGTTGTATCGTTAGTTTTCATGAAATTAAGCATGTAGTTTCTCACACAGTGTTGTATCATTACTTTTCATGAAGATAAGCATGTAGATTCTCAAACTGTTTGGTGTCGGTTGTTTTCATCAGGTTAAGCATGCAGTATCTCACACAGTGTTGTATCGATAGTTTTCATAAAGATAAATTTGTAGTTTCTCACACAGTGTTGTATCGTTTGTTCTCATGAAGTTAAGCAAGCAGATTCTCACACAGTGTTATATCGTTAGTTTTCATGAAGTTTAGCATATAGTTTCTCACACAGTGTTGTATCGTGTGTTTTCATTGAGTTAAGCGAGTAGTTTCACAAACAATGTTGTATCGTTAGTTTTCATGAAGGTAAACATGTAGATTCTCAATAGTTTGGTATCGTTAGTTTTCATCAAGTTAAGCATGTAGTTTCTCACAAATTGTTGTATCGATAGTTTTCATGAACTTAAGCAAGTATTTTCACAACCAGTGTTGTATCATTACTTTTCATGAAATTATGCATGTAGTTTCTCACACAGTGTTGTATCGTTACTTTTAATGAAATTATGCATGTAGTTTCTCACACAGTGTTGTATCGTTAGTTTTCATGAAATTAAGCTTGCAGTTTCTCACATAGTGTCGTATCGATAGTTTTCATGACGTTAAGCAAGTAGTTTCACAACCAGTGTTGTATCGTTACTTTTAATGAAATTATGCATGTAGTTTCTCACACAGTGTTGTATCGTTAGTTTTCATGAAATTAAGCATGTAGATTCTCACAAAGTGTTGTATCAATAGTTTTCATGAAGTTAAGCTAGTAGTTTCACAACCAGTGTTGTATCGTTACTTTTCATGTTATTATGCATGTAGTTTCTCTCACAGTTTTGTAACATTCGTTTTCATGAAATTCAGCATGTAGTTTCTCACAAAGGTTGTATCGATAGTTTTCATGAAGTTAAGCTAGTTGTTTCACAACCAGTGTTGTATCGTTACTTTTCATGAAATTATGCATGTAGTTTCTCACACAGTGTTGTATCGTTAGTTTTCATAAAGATAAGCTTGTAGTTTCTCAAACAGTGTTGTATAGTTTGTTTTCATGAAGTTAAGCAAGCAGATTCTCACACAGTGTTATATAGTTAGTTTTCATGAAGTTTAGCTTATAGTTTCTCAAACAGTGTTATATCATTAGTTTTCATGAAGATTAGCTTATAGTTTCTCACACAGTGTTTTATCGTGAGCTTTCATGGAGTTAAGCAAGTAGTTTCACAAACAATGTTGTATCGTTAGTTTTCATGAAGGTAAGCATGTAGATTCTCAAAAAGTATGGTATCGTTAGTTTTCATCAAGATAAACATGAAGTTTCTCACAAAGTGTTGTATCGATAGTTTTCATGAAGTTAAGCAAGTAGTTTCACAACCAGTGTTGTATCATTACTTTTCATGAAATTATGCATGTAGTTTCTCACACAGTGTTGTATCATTACTTTTCATGAAATTATGCATGTAGTTTCTCACACAGTGTTGTATCGATAGTTTTCATGAAGTTAAGCAAGTAGTTTCACAACCAGTGTTGTATCGTTACTTTTCATGAAATTATGCATGTAGTTTCTCACACAGTGTTGTATCGTTAGTTTTCATGAAATTAAGCATGTAGTTTCTCACATAGTGTCGTATATATGGTTTTCATGAAGTTAAACAAGTAGTTTCACAACCAGTGTTGTATCGTTACTTTTCATAAAATTATGCATGTAGTGTCTCACACAGTGTTGTATCGTTAGTTTTCATGAAATTAAGCATGTAGTTTCTCACACAGTGTTGTATCGATAGTTTTCATGAAGTTAAGCAAGTAGTTTCACAACCAGTGTTGTATCGTTACTTTTCATGAAATTATGCATGTAGTTTCTCACACAGTGTTGTATCGTTAGTTTTCATGAAATTAAGCATGTAGTTTCTCACACAGTGTTGTATCGATAGTTTTCATGAAGTTAAGCAAGTAGTTTCACAACCAGTGTTGTATCGTTACTTTTCATGAAATTATGCATGTAGTTTCTCACACAGTGTTGTATCGTTAGTTTTCATGAAATTAAGCATGTAGTTTCTCACACAGTGTTGTATCGATTAGTTTTCATGAAGTTAAGCAAGTAGTTTCACAACCAGTGTTGTATCGTTACTTTTCATGAAATTATGCATGTAGTTTCTCACACAGTGTTGTATCGTTAGTTTTCATGAAATTAAGCATGTAGTTTCTCACACAGTGTTGTATCGATAGTTTTCATGAAGTTAAGCAAGTAGTTTCACAACCAGTGTTGTATCGTTAGTTTTCATGAAATTAAGCATGTAGTTTCTCACACAGTGTTGTATCGTTAGTTTTCATGAAGATAAGCATGTAGATTCTCAAACTGTTTGGTGTCGGTAGTTTTCATCAGGTTAAGCATGCAGTTTCTCACACAGTGTTGTATCGATAGTTTTCATAAAGATAAGCTTGTAGTTTCTCAAACAGTGTTGTATCGTTTGTTTTCATGAAGTTAAGCAAGCAGATTCTCACACAGTGTTATATCGTTAGTTTTCATGAAGTTTAGCTTATAGTTTCTCACACAGTGTTGTATCGTGAGTTTTCATGGAGTTAAGCGAGTAGTTTCACAAACAAAGTTGTATCGTTAGTTTTCATGAACGATAAGCATGTAGATTCTCAAAAAGTTTGGTATGGTTAGTTTTCATCAATTTAAGCATGTAGTTTCTCACAAAGTGTTGTATCGATAGTTTTCATGAAGTTAAGCAAGTAGTTTCACAACCAGTGTTGTATCGTTACTTTTCATGAAATTATGCATGTAGTTTCTCACACAGTGTTGTATCGTTAGTTTTCATGAAATTAAGCATGTAGTTTCTCACACAGTGTTGTATCGATAGTTTTCATGAAATTAAGCAAGTAGTTTCACAACCAGTGTTGTATCGTTACTTTTCATGAAATTATGCATGTAGTTTCTCACACAGTGTTGTATCGTTAGTTTTCATGAAATTAAGCATGTAGTTTCTCACAAAGTGTCGTATCGATAGTTTTCATGAAGATAAGCTTGTAGTTTCTCAAACAGTGTTGCATCTTTTGTTTTCATGAAGTTAAGCAAGCAGATTCTCACACAGTGTTATATCGTTAGTTTTCATGAAGTTTAGCTTATAGTTTCTCACACAGTGTTGTATCGTGAGTTTTCATGGAGTTAAGCGAGTAGTTTCACAAACAATGTTGTATCGTTAGTTTTCATGAAGATAAGCATGTAGATTCTCAAAAAGTTTGGTATCGTTAGTTTTCATCAAGTTAAGCATGTAGTTTCTCACACAGTGTTGTATCGATAGTTTTCATGAAGTTAAGCAAGTAGTTTCACAACCAGTGTTGTATCATTACTTTTCATGAAATTATGCATGTAGTTTCTCACACAGTGTTGTATCGTTAGTTTTCATGAAATTAAGCATGTAGTTTCTCACACAGTGTTGTATCGTTAGTTTTCATGAAGTTAAGCAAGTAGTTTCACAACCAGTGTTGTATCGTTACTTTTCATGAAATTATGCATGTAGTTTCTCACACAGTGTTGTATCGTTAGTTTTCATGAAATTAAGCATGTAGTTTCTCACACAGTGTTGTATCGTTAGTTTTCATGAAATTAAGCATGTAGTTTCTCACACAGTGTTGTATCGTTAGTTTTCATGAAGTTAAGCAAGTAGTTTCACAACCAGTGTTGTTTCGTTACTTTTCATGAAATTATGCATGTAGTTTCTCACACAGTGTTGTATCGTTAGTTTTCATGAAATTAAGCATGTAGTTTCTCACACAGTGTTGTATCGTTACTTTTCATGAAGATAAGCATGTAGATTCTCAAACAGTGTTGGTGTCGTGTAGTTTTCATCAGGTTAAGCATGCAGTTTCTCACACAGTGTTGTATCGATAGTTTTCATTAAGATAAGCTTGTAGTTTCTCAAACAGTGTTGTATAGATTGTTTTCATGAAGTTAAGCAAGCAGATTCTCACACAGTGTTATATCGTTAGTTTTCATGAAGATTAGCGTATAGTTTCTCAAACAGTGTTGTATTGTGAGTTTTCATGGAGTTAAGCGAGTAGTTTCACAAACAATGTTGTATCGTTAGTTTTCATGAAGGTAAGCATGTAGATTCTCAAAAAGTGTTGGTATCGTTAGTTTTCATTAAGATAAGCATGTAGTTTCTCACAAAGTATTGTATCGATAGTTTTCATGAAGTTAAGCAAGTAGTTTCACAACCAGTGTTGTATCGTTACTTTTCATGAAATTATGCATGTAGTTTCTCACACAGTGTTGTATCGTTAGTTTTCATGAAATTAAGCATGTAGTTTCTCACACAGTGTTGTATCGATAGTTTTCATGAAGTTAAGCAAGTAGTTTCACAACCAGTGTTGTATCGTTAGCTTTTCATGAAATTATGCATGTAGTTTCTCACACAGTGTTGTATCGTTAGTTTTCATGAAATTAAGCATGTAGTTTCTCACACAGTGTTGTATCGTTACTTTTCATGAAGATAAGCATGTAGATTCTCAAACTGTTTGGTGTCGGTAGTTTTCATCAGGTTAAGCATGCAGTTTCTCACACAGTGTTGTATCGATAGTTTTCATAAAGATAAGCATGTAGTTTCTCAAACAGTGTTGTATCGTTTGTTTTCATGAAGTTAAGCAAGCAGATTCTCACACAGTGTTATATCGTTAGTTTTCATGAAGTTTAGCTTATAGTTTCTCACACAGTGTTGTATCGTGAGTTTTCATGGAGTTAAGCGAGTAGTTTCACAAACAATGTTGTATCGTTAGTTTTCATGAAGATAAGCATGTAGATTCTCATAAAGATTGGTATCGTTAGTTTTCATCAAGTTAAGCATGTAGTTTCTCACACAGTGTTGTATCGATAGTTTTCATGAAGTTAAGCAAGTAGTTTCACAACCAGTGTTGTATCGTTACTTTTCATGAAATTATGCATGTAGTTTCTCACACAGTGTTGTATCGTTAGTTTTCATGAAATTAAGCATGTAGTTTCTCACACAGTGTTGTATCGTTAGTTTTCATGAAGATAAGCATGTAGATTCTCAAACTGTGTTGGTATCGTTAGTTTTCATCAGGTTAAGCATGTAGTTTCTCACACAGTGTTGTATCGATAGTTTTCATAAAGATTAAGCTTGTAGTTTCTCAAACAGTGTTGTATCGTTAGTTTTCATGAAGTTAAGCAAGTAGATTCTCACACAGTGTTATATCGTTAGTTTTCATGAAGTTTAGCATGTAGTTTCTCACACAGTGTTGTATCGTGAGTTTTCATGGAGTTAAGCAAATAGTATCACAAACAATGTTGTATCGTTAGTTTTCATGAAATTAAGCATGTAGTTTCTCACACAGTTTTGTATCGTTAGTTTTCATGAAATTATGCATGTAGTTTCTCACAAAGTGTTGTATCGATAGTTTTCATGAAGTTAAGCAAGTAGTTTCACAACCAGTGTTGTATCGTTACTTTTCATGAAATTATGCATGTAGTTTCTCACACAGTGTTGTATCGTTACTTTTCATGAAATTATGCATGTAGTTTCTCACACAGTGTTGTATCGTTAGTTTTCATGAAATTAAGCATGTAGTTTCTCACACAGTGTTGTATCGTTAGTTTTCATGAAGTTAAGCAAGTAGTTTCACAACCAGTGTTGTATCGTTACTTTTCATGAAATTATGCATGTAGTTTCTCACACAGTGTTGTATCGTTAGTTTTCATGAAATTAAGCATGTAGTTTCTCACACAGTGTTGTATCGTTAGTTTTCATGAAATTAAGCATGTAGTTTCTCACACAGTGTTGTATCGATAGTTTTCATGAAGTTAAGCAAGTAGTTTCACAACCAGTGTTGTATCATTACTTTTCATGAAATTATGCATGTAGTTTCTCACACAGTGTTGTATCGTTACTTTTCATGAAATTATGCATGTAGTTTCTCACACAGTGTTGTATCGTTAGTTTTCATGAAATTAAGCATGTAGTTTCTCACACAGTGTTGTATCGATAGTTTTCATGAAGTTAAGCAAGTAGTTTCACAACCAGTGTTGTATCGTTACTTTTCATGAAATTATGCATGTAGTTTCTCACACAGTGTTGTATCGTTAGTTTTCATGAAATTAAGCATGTAGTTTCTCACACAGTGTTGTATCGTTACTTTTCATGAAGATAAGCATGTAGATTCTCAAACTGTTTGGTGTCGGTAGTTTTCATCAGATTAAGCATGCAGTTTCTCACACAGTGTTGTATCGATAGTTTTCATAAAGATAAGCTTGTAGTTTCTCAAACAGTGTTGTATCGTTTGTTTTCATGAAGTTAAGCAAGCAGATTCTCACACAGTGTTATATCGTTAGTTTTCATGAAGTTTAGCTTATAGTTTCTCACACAGTGTTGTATCGTGAGTTTTCATGGAGTTAAGCAAGTAGTTTCACAAACAATGTTGTATCGTTAGTTTTCATGAAGGTAAGCATGTAGATTCTCAAAAAGTTTGGTATCGTTAGTTTTCATCAAGTTAAGCATGTAGTTTCTCACACAGTGTTGTATCGATAGTTTTCATGAAGTTAAGCAAGTAGTTTCACAACCAGTGTTGTATCGTTACTTTTCATGAAATTATGCATGTAGTTTCTCACACAGTGTTGTATCGTTAGTTTTCATGAAATTAAGCATGTAGTTTCTCACACAGTGTTGTATCGATAGTTTTCATGAAGTTAAGCAAGTAGTTTCACAACCAGTGTTGTATCGTTACTTTTCATGAAATTAAGCATGTAGTTTCTCACACAGTGTTGTATCGTTACTTTTCATGAAATTATGCATGTAGTTTCTCACACAGTGTTGTATCGTTAGTTTTCATGAAATTAAGCATGTAGTTTCTCACACAGTGTTGTATCGATAGTTTTCATGAAGTTAAGCAAGTAGTTTCACAACCAGTGTTGTATCATTACTTTTCATGAAATTATGCATGTAGTTTCTCACACAGTGTTGTATCGTTAGTTTTCATGAAATTATGCATGTAGTTTCTCACACAGTGTTGTATCGTTAGTTTTCATGAAATTAAGCATGTAGTTTCTCAAACAGTGTTGTATCGTTAGTTTTCATGAAATTAAGCATGTAGTTTCTCACACAGTGTTGTATCGTTAGTTTTCATGAAGTTAAGCAAGTAGTTTCACAACCAGTGTTGTTTCGTTACTTTTCATGAAATTATGCATGTAGTTTCTCACACAGTGTTGTATCGTTAGTTTTCATGAAATTAAGCATGTAGTTTCTCACACAGTGTTGTATCGTTACTTTTCATGAAGATAGGCATGTAGATTCTCAAACTGTTTGGTGTCGGTAGTTTTCATCAGGTTAAGAATGCAGTTTCTCACACAGTGTTGTATCGATAGTTTTCATAAAGATAAGCTTGTAGTTTCTCAAACAGTGTTGTATCGTTTGTTTTCATGAAGTTAAGCAAGCAGATTCTCACACAGTGTTATATCGTTAGTTTTCATGAAGTTTAGCTTATAGTTTCTCACACAGTGTTGTATCGTGAGTTTTCATGGAGTTAAGCGAGTAGTTTCACAAACAATGTTGTATCGTTAGTTTTCATGAAGATAAGCATGTAGATTCTCAAAAAGTTTGGTATGGTTAGTTTTCATCAAGTTAAGCATGTAGTTTCTCACAAAGTGTTGTATCGATAGTTTTCATGAAGTTAAGCAAGTAGTTTCACAACCAGTGTTGTATCGTTACTTTTCATGAAATTATGCATGTAGTTTCTCACACAGTGTTGTATCGTTAGTTTTCATGAAATTAAGCATGTAGTTTCTCACACAGTGTTGTATCGTTAGTTTTCATGAAGTTAAGCAAGTAGTTTCACAACCAGTGTTGTATCGTTACTTTTCATGAAATTATGCATGTAGTTTCTCACACAGTGTTGTATCGTTAGTTTTCATGAAATTAAGCATGTAGTTTCTCACACAGTGTTGTATCGTTAGTTTTCATGAAATTAAGCATGTAGTTTCTCACACAGTGTTGTATCGTTACTTTTCATGAAGATAAGCATGTAGATTCTGAAACTGTTGGTGTCGGTAGTTTTCATCAGGTTAAGCATGCAGTTTCTCACACAGTGTTGTATCGATAGTTTTCATGAAGTTAAGCAAGTAGTTTCACAACCAGTGTTGTATCGTTAGTTTTCATGAAATTATGCATGTAGTTTCTCACACAGTGTTGTATCGTTAGTTTTCATGAAATTATGCATGTAGTTTCTCACACAGTGTTGTATCGTTAGTTTTCATGAAATTAAGCATGTAGTTTCTCACACAGTGTTGTATCGATAGTTTTCATGAAGTTAAGCAAGTAGTTTCACAACCAGTGTTGTATCATTACTTTTCATGAAATTATGCATGTAGTTTCTCACACAGTGTTGTATCGTTAGTTTTCATGAAATTAAGCATGTAGTTTCTCACACAGTGTTGTATCGATAGTTTTCATGAAGTTAAGCAAGTAGTTTCACAACCAGTGTTGTATCATTGCTTTTCATGAAATTATGCATGTAGTTTCTCACACAGTGTTGTATCGTTAGTTTTCATGAAATTAAGCATGTAGTTTCTCACACAGTGTTTTATCGCTACTTTTCATGAAGATAGGCATGTAGATTCTCAAACTGTTTGGTGTCGGTAGTTTTCATCAGGTTAAGAATGCAGTTTCTCACACAGTGTTGTATCGATAGTTTTCATAAAGATAAGCTTGTAGTTTCTCAAACAGTGTTGTATCGTTTGTTTTCATGAAGTTAAGCAAGCAGATTCTCACACAGTGTTATATCGTTAGTTTTCATGAAGTTTAGCTTATAGTTTCTCACACAGTGTTGTATCGTGAGTTTTCATGGAGTTAAGCGAGTAGTTTCACAAACAATGTTGTATCGTTAGTTTTCATGAAGATAAGCATGTAGATTCTCAAAAAGTTTGGTATCGTTAGTTTTCATCAAGTTAAGCATGTAGTTTCTCACAAAGTGTTGTATCGATAGTTTTCATGAAGTTAAGCAAGTAGTTTCACAACCAGTGTTGTATCGTTACTTTTCATGAAATTATGCATGTAGTTTCTCACACAGTGTTGTATCGTTAGTTTTCATGAAATTAAGCATGTAGTTTCTCACACAGTGTTGTATCGTTAGTTTTCATGAAGTTAAGCAAGTAGTTTCACAACCAGTGTTGTATCGTTACTTTTCATGAAATTATGCATGTAGTTTCTCACACAGTGTTGTATCGTTAGTTTTCATGAAATTAAGCATGTAGTTTCTCACACAGTGTTGTATCGATAGTTTTCATGAAGTTAAGCAAGTAGTTTCACAACCAGTGTTGTATCGTTACTTTTCATGAAATTATGCATGTAGTTTCTCACACAGTGTTGTATCGTTAGTTTTCATGAAATTAAGCATGTAGTTTCTCACACAGTGTTGTATCGTTAGTTTTCATGAAGTTAAGCAAGTAGTTTCACAACCAGTGTTGTATCGTTACTTTTCATGAAATTATGCATGTAGTTTCTCACACAGTGTTGTATCGTTAGTTTTCATGAAATTATGCATGTAGTTTCTCACACAGTGTTGTATCGTTAGTTTTCATGAAATTAAGCATGTAGTTTCTCACACAGTGTTGTATCGATAGTTTTCATGAAGTTAAGCAAGTAGTTTCACAACCAGTGTTGTATCGTTACTTTTCATGAAATTATGCATGTAGTTTCTCACACAGTGTTGTATCGTTAGTTTTCATGAAATTAAGCATGTAGTTTCTCACAAAGTGTTGTATCGATAGTTTTCATGAAGTTAAGCAAGTAGTTTCACAACCAGTGTTGTATCGTTACTTTTCATGAAATTATGCATGTAGTTTCTCACACAGTGTTGTATCGTTACTTTTCATGAAGATAAGCATGTAGATTCTCAAACTGTTTGGTGTCGGTAGTTTTCATCAGGTTAAGCATGCAGTTTCTCACACAGTGTTGTATCGATAGTTTTCATAAAGATAAGCTTGTAGTTTCTCAAACAGTGTTGTATCGTTTGTTTTCATGAAGTTAAGCAAGCAGATTCTCACACAGTGTTATATCGTTAGTTTTCATGAAGTTTAGCTTATAATTTCTCACACAGTGTTGTATCATGAGTTTTCATGGAGTTAAGCAAGTAGTTTCACAAACAATGTTGTATCGTTAGTTTTCATGAAGATAAGCATGTAGATTCTCAAAAAGTGTTGGTATCGTTAGTTTTCATGAAGTTAAGCATGTAGTTTCTCACACAGTGTTGTATCGATAGTTTTCATGAAGTTAAGCAAGTAGTTTCACAACCAGTGTTGTATCGTTACTTTTCATGAAATTATGCATGTAGTTTCTCACACAGTGTTGTATCGTTAGTTTTCATGAAATTAAGCATGTAGTTTCTCACACAGTGTTGTATCGATAGTTTTCATGAAGTTAAGCAAGTAGTTTCACAACCAGTGTTGTATCGTTACTTTTCATGAAATTATGCATGTAGTTTCTCACACAGTGTTGTATCGTTAGTTTTCATGAAATTAAGCATGTAGTTTCTCACACAGTGTTGTATCGTTACTTTTCATGAAGATAAGCATGTAGATTCTCAAACTGTTTGGTGTCGGTAGTTTTCATCAGGTTAAGCATGCAGTTTCTCACACAGTGTTGTATCGATAGTTTTCATAAAGATAAGCTTGTAGTTTCTCAAACAGTGTTGTATCGTTTGTTTTCATGAAGTTAAGCAAGCAGATTCTCACACAGTGTTATATCGTTAGTTTTCATGAAGTTTAGCTTATAGTTTCTCACACAGTGTTGTATCGTGAGTTTTCATGGAGTTAAGCGAGTA
This sequence comes from Mesocricetus auratus, assembly GCF_017639785.1. Lineage (NCBI taxonomy): Eukaryota > Metazoa > Chordata > Mammalia > Rodentia > Cricetidae > Mesocricetus > Mesocricetus auratus. The sequence continues at coordinate 36,280 of NW_024432141.1, forward strand.
GTTTCACAAACAATGTTGTATCGTTAGTTTTCATGAAGATAAGCATGTAGATTCTCAAAAAGTTTGGTATCGTTAGTTTTCATCAAGTTAAGCATGTAGTTTCTCACAAAGTGTTGTATCGATAGTTTTCATGAAGTTAAGCAAGTAGTTTCACAACCAGTGTTGTATCGTTACTTTTCATGAAATTATGCATGTAGTTTCTCACACAGTGTTGTATCGTTAGTTTTCATGAAATTAAGCATGTAGTTTCTCACACAGTGTTGTATCGTTAGTTTTCATGAAGTTAAGCAAGTAGTTTCACAACCAGTGTTGTATCATTACTTTTCATGAAATTATGCATGTAGTTTCTCACACAGTGTTGTATCGTTAGTTTTCATGAAATTAAGCATGTAGTTTCTCACACAGTGTTGTATCGATAGTTTTCATGAATTAAGCAAGTAGTTTCACAACCAGTGTTGTATCGTTACTTTTCATGAAATTATGCATGTAGTTTCTCACACAGTGTTGTATCGTTAGTTTTCATGAAATTAAGCATGTAGTTTCTCACACAGTGTTGTATCGTTAGTTTTCATGAAGTTAAGCATGTAGTTTCACAACACAGTGTTGTATCGTTACTTTTCATGAAATTATGCATGTAGTTTCTCACACAGTGTTGTATCGTTAGTTTTCATGAAATTATGCATGTAGTTTCTCACACAGTGTTGTATCGTTAGTTTTCATGAAATTAAGCATGTAGTTTCTCACACAGTGTTGTATCGTTAGTTTTCATGAAGTTAAGCAAGTAGTTTCACAACCAGTGTTGTATCGTTACTTTTCATGAAATTATGCATGTAGTTTCTCACACAGTGTTGTATCGTTAGTTTTCATGAAATTAAGCATGTAGTTTCTCACACAGTGTTGTATCGTTAGTTTTCATGAAGTTAAGCAAGTAGTTTCACAACTAGTGTTGTTTCGTTACTTTTCATGAAATTATGCATGTAGTTTCTCACACAGTGTTGTATCGTTACTTTTCATTAAGATAAGCATGTAGATTCTCAAACTGTTGGTGTCAGTAGTTTTCATCAGGTTAAGCATGCAGTTTCTCACACAGTGTTGTATCGATAGTTTTCATAAAGATAAGCTTGTAGTTTCTCAAACAGTGTTGTGTCGTTTGTTTTCATGAAGTTAAGCAAGCAGATTCTCACACAGTGTTATATCGTTAGTTTTCATGAAGTTTAGCTTATAGTTTCTCACACAGTGTTGTATCGTGAGTATTCATGGAGTTAAGCGAGTAGTTTCACAAACAATGTTGTATCGTTAGTTTTCATGAAGATAAGCATGTAGATTCTCAAAAAGTTTGGTATCGTTAGTTTTCATCAAGTTAAGCATGTAGTTTCTCACAAAGTGTTGTATCGATAGTTTTCATGAAGTTAAGCAAGTAGTTTCACAACCAGTGTTGTATCGTTACTTTTCATGAAATTATGCATGTAGTTTCTCACACAGTGTTGTATCGTTAGTTTTCATGAAATTAAGCATGTAGTTTCTCACACAGTGTTGTATCGTTAGTTTTCATGAAGTTAAGCAAGTAGTTTCACAACCAGTGTTGTATCGTTACTTTTCATGAAATTATGCATGTAGTTTCTCACACAGTGTTGTATCGTTAGTTTTCATGAAATTAAGCATGTAGTTTCTCACACAGTGTTGTATCGATAGTTTTCATGAAGTTAAGCAAGTAGTTTCACAACCAGTGTTGTATCATTACTTTTCATGAAATTATGCATGTAGTTTCTCACACAGTGTTGTATCGTTACTTTTCATGAAATTATGCATGTAGTTTCTCACACAGTGTTGTATCGTTAGTTTTCATGAAATTAAGCATGTAGTTTCTCACAAAGTGTCGTATCGATAGTTTTCATGAAGTTAAGCAAGTAGTTTCACAACCAGTGTTGTATCGTTACTTTTCATGAAATTATGCATGTAGTTTCTCACACAGTGTTGTATCGTTAGTTTTCATGAAATTAAGCATGTAGTTTCTCACACAGTGTTGTATCGTTAGTTTTCATGAAGTTAAGCAAGTAGTTTCACAACCAGTGTTGTATCGTTACTTTTCATGAAATTATGCATGTAGTTTCTCACACAGTGTTGTATCGTTAGTTTTCATGAAATTAAGCATGTAGTTTCTCACACAGTGTTGTATCGTTAGTTTTCATGAAGTTAAGCAAGTAGTTTCACAACCAGTGTTGTATCGTTACTTTTCATGAAATTATGCATGTAGTTTCTCACACAGTGTTGTATCGTTAGTTTTCATGAAATTAAGCATGTAGTTTCTCACACAGTGTTGTATCGTTAGTTTTCATGAAGTTAAGCAAGTAGTTTCACAACCAGTGTTGTATCATTACTTTTCATGAAATTATGCATGTAGTTTCTCACACAGTGTTGTATCGTTAGTTTTCATGAAATTATGCATGTAGTTTCTCACACAGTGTTGTATCGTTAGTTTTCATGAAATTAAGCATGTAGTTTCTCACACAGTGTTGTATCGATAGTTTTCATGAAGTTAAGCATGTAGTTTCACACACCAGTGTTGTATCGTTACTTTTCATGAAATTATGCATGTAGTTTCTCACACAGTGTTGTATCGTTACTTTTCATGAAGATTAAGCATGTAGATTCTCAAACTGTGTTGGTGTCGGTAGTTTTCATCAAGTTAAGCATGCAGTTTCTCACACAGTGTTGTATCGATAGTGTTCATAAAGATAAGCTTGTAGTTTCTCAAACAGTGTTGTATCGTTTGTTTTCATGAAGTTAAACAAGCAGATTCTCACACAGTGTTATATCGTTAGTTTTCATGAAGTTCAGCTGATAGTTTCTCACACAGTGTTGTATCGTGAGTTTTCATGGAGTTAAGCGAGTAGTTTCACAAACAATGTTGTATCGTTAGTTTTCATGAAGATAAGCATGTAGATTCTCAAAAAGATTGGTATCGTTAGTATTCATCAAGTTAAGCATGTAGTTTCTCACACAGTGTTGTATCGTTAGTTTTGATGAAATTAAGCATGTAGTTTCTCACACAGTGTTGTATCGTTAGTTTTCATGAAATTAAGCATGTAGTTTCTCACACAGTGTTGTATCGTTACTTTTCATGAAGATTAAGCATGTAGTTTCTCAAACAGTGTTGTATCGTTAGTTTTCATGAAGTTAAGCATGTAGTTTCTCACACAGTGTTGTATCGTTAGTTTTCATGAAGTTAAGCAAGTAGTTTCACAACCAGTGTTGTATCGTTACTTTTCATGAAATTAAGCATGTAGTTTCTCACACAGTGTTGTATCGTTAGTTTTCATGAAGTTAAGCAAGTAGTTTCACAACCAGTGTTGTATCATTACTTTTCATGAAATTATGCATGTAGTTTCTCACACAGTGTTGTATCGTTAGTTTTCATGAAATTAAGCATGTAGTTTCTCACACAGTGTTGTATCGTTAGTTTTCATGAAGTTAAGCAAGTAGTTTCACAACCAGTGTTGTATCGTTACTTTTCATGAAATTATGCATGTAGTTTCTCACACAGTGTTGTATCGTTAGTTTTCATGAAATTAAGCATGTAGTTTCTCACACAGTGTTGTATCGTTAGTTTTCATGAAGATAAGCATGTAGATTCTCAAACTGTTTGGTGTCGGTAGTTTTCATCAGGTTAAGCATGCAGTTTCTCACACAGTGTTGTATCGATAGTTTTCATAAAGATAAGCTTGTAGTTTCTCAAACAGTGTTGTATCGTTAGTTTTCATGAAATTAAGCATGTAGTTTCTCACACAGTGTTGTATCGTTAGTTTTCATGAAGTTTAGCTTATAGTTTCTCACACAGTGTTGTATCGTGAGTTTTCATGGAGTTAAGCGAGTAGTTTCACAAACAATGTTGTATCGTTAGTTTTCATGAAGTTAAGCATGTAGATTCTCAAACAGTGTTGGTATCGTTAGTTTTCATCAAGTTAAGCATGTAGTTTCTCACACAGTGTTGTATCGATAGTTTTCATGAAGTTAAGCAAGTAGTTTCACAACCAGTGTTGTATCATTACTTTTCATGAAATTATGCATGTAGTTTCTCACACAGTGTTGTATCGTTAGTTTTCATGAAGTTAAGCAAGTAGTTTCACAACCAGTGTTGTATCATTACTTTTCATGAAATTATGCATGTAGTTTCTCACACAGTGTTGTATCGTTAGTTTTCATGAAATTAAGCAAGTAGTTTCACAACCAGTGTTGTATCGTTACTTTTCATGAAATTATGCATGTAGTTTCTCACACAGTGTTGTATCGTTACTTTTCATGAAATTATGCATGTAGTTTCTCACACAGTGTTGTATCGTTACTTTTCATGAAATTATGCATGTAGTTTCTCACACAGTGTTGTATCGTTAGTTTTCATGAAATTAAGCATGTAGTTTCTCACACAGTGTTGTATCGATAGTTTTCATGAAGTTAAGCATAGTAGTTTCACAACTAGTGTTGTTTCGTTACTTTTCATGAAATTATGCATGTAGTTTCTCACACAGTGTTGTATCGTTACTTTTCATGAAGATAAGCATGTAGATTCTCAAACTGTTTGGTGTCGGTAGTTTTCATCAGGTTAAGCATGCAGTTTCTCACACAGTGTTGTATCGATAGTTTTCATAAAGATAAGCTTGTAGTTTCTCAAACAGTGTTGTATCGTTAGTTTTCATGAAGTTAAGCAAGCAGATTCTCACACAGTGTTGTATCGTTAGTTTTCATGAAATTAAGCATGTAGTTTCTCACACAGTGTTGTATCGATAGTTTGCATGAAGTTAAGCAAGTAGTTTCACAACCAGTTTTGTATCATTACTTTTCATGAAATTATGCATGTAGTTTCTCACACAGTGTTGTATCGTTACTTTTCATGAAATTATGCATGTAGTTTCTCACACAGTGTTGTATCGATAGTTTTCATGAAATTAAGCATGTAGTTTCTCACAACAGTGTTGTATCGATAGTTTTCATGAAGTTAAGCAAGTAGTTTCACAACTAGTGTTGTATCAGTTACTTTTCATGAAATTATGCATGTAGTTTCTCACACAGTGTTGTATCGTTACTTTTCATGAAGATAAGCATGTAGATTCTCAAACTGTTTGGTGTCGGTAGTTTTCATCAGGTTAAGCATGCAGTTTCTCACACAGTGTTGTATCGATAGTTTTCATAAAGATAAGCTTGTAGTTTCTCAAACAGTGTTGTATCGTTTGTTTTCATGAAGTTAAGCAAGCAGATTCTCACACAGTGTTATATCGTTAGTTTTCATGAAGTTCAGCTGATAGTTTCTCACACAGTGTTGTATCGTGAGTTTTCATGGAGGTAAGCGAGTAGTTTCACAAACAATGTTGTATCGTTAGTTTTCATGAAGGTAAGCATGTAGATTCTCAAAAAGTTTGGTATCGTTAGTTTTCATCAAGTTAAGCATGTAGTTTCTCAAACAGTGTTGTATCGATAGTTTTCATGAAGTTAAGCAAGTAGTTTCACAACCAGTGTTGTATCATTACTTTTCATGAAATTATGCATGTAGATTCTCACACAGTGTTGTATCGTTACTTTTCATGAAATTATGCATGTAGTTTCTCACACAGTGTTGTATCGTTAGTTTTCATGAAATTAAGCATGTAGTTTCTCACAAAGTGTTGTATCGATAGTTTTCATGAAGTTAAGCAAGTAGTTTCACAACCAGTGTTGTTTCGTTACTTTTCATGAAATTATGCATGTAGTTTCTCACACAGTGTTGTATCGTTAGTTTTCATGAAATTATGCATGTAGTTTCTCACACAGTGTTGTATCGTTAGTTTTCATGAAGTTAAGCAAGTAGTTTCACAACCAGTGTTGTATCGTTACTTTTCATGAAATTATGCATGTAGTTTCTCACACAGTGTTGTATCGTTACTTTTCATGAAATTATGCGTGTAGTTTCTCAAACAGTGTTGTATCGTTAGTTTTCATGAAGTTAAGCAAGTAGTTTCACAACCAGTGTTGTATCGTTACTTTTCATGAAATTATGCATGTAGTTTCTCACACAGTGTTGTATCATTACTTTTCATGAAATTATGCATGTAGTTTCTCACACAGTGTTGTATCGTTACTTTTCATGAAGATTAAGCATGTAGATTCTCAAACAGTGTTGGTGTCGGTAGTTTTCATCAGGTTAAGCATGCAGTTTCTCACACAGTGTTGTATCGATAGTTTTCATAAAGATAAGCTTGTAGTTTCTCAAACAGTGTTGTATCGTGAGTTTTCATGAAGTTAAGCAAGTAGTTTCTCACACAGTGTTGTATCGTTAGTTTTCATGAAATTAAGCATGTAGTTTCTCACACAGTGTTGTATCGATAGTTTGCATGAAGTTAAGCAAGTAGTTTCACAACCAGTTTTGTATCATTACTTTTCATGAAATTATGCATGTAGTTTCTCACACAGTGTTGTATCGTTACTTTTCATGAAATTATGCATGTAGTTTCTCACACAGTGTTGTATCGTTAGTTTTCATGAAATTAAGCATGTAGTTTCTCACAAAGTGTTGTATCGATAGTTTTCATGAAGTTAAGCAAATAGTTTCACAACTAGTGTTGTTTCGTTACTTTTCATGAAATTATGCATGTAGTTTCTCACACAGTGTTGTATCGTTACTTTTCATGAAGATAAGCATGTAGATTCTCAAACTGTTTGGTGTCGGTAATTTTCATCAGGTTAAGCATGCAGTTTCTCACACAGTGTTGTATCGATAGTTTTCATAAAGATAAGCTTGTAGTTTCTCAAACAGTGTTGTATCGTGAGTTTTCATGGAGGTAAGCAAGCAGATTCTCACACAGTGTTATATCGTTAGTTTTCATGAAGTTTAGCTGATAGTTTCTCACACAGTGTTGTATCGTGAGTTTTCATGGAGGTAAGCAAGTAGTTTCACAAACAATGTTGTATCGTTAGTTTTCATGAAGGTAAGTATGTAGATTCTCAAAAAGTTTGGTATCGTTAGTTTTCATCAAGTTAAGCATGTAGTTTCTCAAACAGTGTTGTATCGATCGTTTTCATGAAGTTAAGCAAGTAGTTTCACAACCAGTGTTGTATCATTACTTTTCATGAAATTATGCATGTAGATTCTCACGCAGTGTTGTATCGTTACTTTTCATGAAATTATGCATGTAGTTTCTCACACAGTGTTGTATCGTTAGTTTTCATGAAATTAAGCATGTAGTTTCTCACACAGTGTTGTATCAATAGTTTTCATGAAGTTAAGCAAGTAGTTTCACAACTAGTGTTGTTTCGTTACTTTTCATGAAATTATGCATGTAGTTTCTCACACAGTGTTGTATCGTTACTTTTCATGAAATTATGCATGTAGTTTCTCACACAGTGTTGTATCGTTAGTTTTCATGAAGTTAAGCAAGTAGTTTCACAACCAGTGTTGTTTCGTTACTTTTCATGAAATTATGCATGTAGTTTCTCACACAGTGTTGTATCGTTACTTTTCATGAAATTATGCATGTAGTTTCTCACACAGTGTTGTATCGTTAGTTTTCATGAAGTTAAGCAAGTAGTTTCACAACCAGTGTTGTTTCGTTACTTTTCATGAAATTATGCATGTAGTTTCTCACACAGTGTTGTATCGTTACTTTTCATGAAATTATGCATGTAGTTTCTCACACAGTGTTGTATCGTTAGTTTTCATGAAGTTAAGCAAGTAGTTTCACAACCAGTGTTGTTTCGTTACTTTTCATGAAAGTATGCATGTAGTTTCTCACACAGTGTTGTATCGTTAGTTTTCATGAAATTAAGCATGTAGTTTCTCACACAGTGTTGTATCGTTAGTTTTCATGAAGGTAAGCAAGTAGTTTCACAACCAGTGTTGTATCATTACTTTTCATGAAATTATGCATGTAGTTTCTCACACAGTGTTGTATCGTTACTTTTCATGAAATTAAGCATGTAGTTTCTCACCCAGTGTTGTATCGTTACTTTTCATGAAATTATGCATGTAGTTTCTCACACAGTGTTGTATCGTTAGTTTTCATGAAATTAAGCATGTAGTTTCTCACCCAGTGTTGTATCGTTACTTTTCATGAAATTATGCATGTAGTTTCTCACACAGTGTTGTATCGTTACTTTTCATGAAATTATGCATGTAGTTTCTCACACAGTGTTGTATCGTTAGTTTTCATGAAATTAAGCATGTAGTTTCTCACACAGTGTTGTATCGTTACTTTTCATGAAATTATGCATGTAGTTTCTCACACAGTGTTGTATCGTTAGTTTTCATGAAGTTAAGCAAGTAGTTTCTACAACTAGTGTTGTTTCGTTACTTTTCATGAAATTATGCATGTAGTTTCTCACACAGTGTTGTATCGTTACTTTTCATGAAATTATGCATGTAGTTTCTCACACAGTGTTGTATCGTTACTTTTCCTGAAATTATGCATGTAGTTTCTCACACAGTGTTGTATCGTTAGTTTTCATGAAATTAAGCATGTAGTTTCTCACAAGTGTCTGTATCGATAGTTTTCATGAAGTTAAGCTAGTAGTTTCACAACTAGTGTTGTTTCGTTACTTTTCATGAAATTATGCATGTAGTTTCTCACACAGTGTTGTATCGTTACTTTTCATGAAGATAAGCATGTAGATTCTCAAACTGTTTGGTGTCGGTAGTTTTCATCAGGTTAAGCATGCAGTTTCTCACACAGTGTTGTATCGATAGTTTTCATAAAGATAAGCTTGTAGTTTCTCAAACAGTGTTGTATCGTGAGTTTTCATGGAGTTAAGCAAGCAGATTCTCACACAGTGTTGTATCGTTAGTTTTCATGAAATTAAGCATGTAGTTTCTCACACAGTGTTGTATCGATAGTTTGCATGAAGTTAAGCAAGTAGTTTCACAACCAGTGTTGTATCATTACTTTTCATGAAATTATGCATGTAGTTTCTCACACAGTGTTGTATCGTTACTTTTCATGAAATTATGCATGTAGTTTCTCACACAGTGTTGTATCGTTAGTTTTCATGAAATTAAGCATGTAGTTTCTCACACAGTGTTGTATCGTTAGTTTTCATGAAGTTAAGCAAGTAGTTTCACAACCAGTGTTGTTTCGTTACTTTTCATGAAATTATGCATGTAGTTTCTCACACAGTGTTGTATCGTTACTTTTCCTGAAATTATGCATGTAGTTTCTCACACAGTGTTGTATCGTTAGTTTTCATGAAATTAAGCATGTAGTTTCTCACAAAGTGTCTTATCGATAGTTTTCATGAAGTTAAGCATAGTAGTTTCACAACTAGTGTTGTTTCGTTACTTTTCATGAAATTATGCATGTAGTTTCTCACACAGTGTTGTATCGTTACTTTTCATGAAGATAAGCATGTAGATTCTCAAACTGTTTGGTGTCGGTAGTTTTCATCAGGTTAAGCATGCAGTTTCTCACACAGTGTTGTATCGATAGTTTTCATAAAGATAAGCTTGTAGTTTCTCAAACAGTGTTGTATCGTGAGTTTTCATGGAGTTAAGCAAGCAGATTCTCACACAGTGTTGTATCGTTAGTTTTCATGAAATTAAGCATGTAGTTTCTCACCCAGTGTTGTATCGATAGTTTGCATGAAGTTAAGCAAGTAGTTTCACAACCAGTTTTGTATCATTACTTTTCATGAAATTATGCATGTAGTTTCTCACACAGTGTTGTATCGTTACTTTTCATGAAATTATGCATGTAGTTTCTCACACAGTGTTGTATCGTTAGTTTTCATGAAATTAAGCATGTAGTTTCTCACAAAGTGTCGTATCGATAGTTTTCATGAAGTTAAGCAAGTAGTTTCACAACTAGTGTTGTTTCGTTACTTTTCATGAAATTATGCATGTAGTTTCTCACACAGTGTTGTATCGTTACTTTTCATGAAGATAAGCATGTAGATTCTCAAACTGTTTGGTGTCGGTAGTTTTCATCAGGTTAAGCATGCAGTTTCTCACACAGTGTTGTATCGATAGTTTTCATAAAGATAAGCTTGTAGTTTCTCAAACAGTGTTGTATCGTGAGTTTTCATGGAGTTAAGCAAGCAGATTCTCACACAGTGTTATATCGTTAGTTTTCATGAAGTTTAGCTGATAGTTTCTCACACAGTGTTGTATCGTGAGTTTTCATGGAGGTAAGCGAGTAGTTTCACAAACAATGTTGTATCGTTAGTTTTCATGAAGGTAAGTATGTAGATTCTCAAAAAGTTTGGTATCGTTAGTTTTCATCAAGTTAAGCATGTAGTTTCTCAAACAGTGTTGTATCGATCGTTTTCATGAAGTTAAGCAAGTAGTTTCACAACCAGTGTTGTATCATTACTTTTCATGAAATTATGCATGTAGTTTCTCACACAGTGTTGTATCGTTACTTTTCATGAAATTATGCATGTAGTTTCTCACACAGTGTTGTATCGTTAGTTTTCATGAAATTAAGCATGTAGTTTCTCACAAAGTGTCGTATCAATAGTTTTCATGAAGTTAAGCAAGTAGTTTCACAACTAGTGTTGTTTCGTTACTTTTCATGAAATTATGCATGTAGTTTCTCACACAGTGTTGTATCGTTACTTTTCATGAAATTATGCATGTAGTTTCTCACACAGTGTTGTATCGTTAGTTTTCATGAAGTTAAGCAAGTAGTTTCACAACCAGTGTTGTATCGTTACTTTTCATGAAATTATGCATGTAGTTTCTCACACAGTGTTGTATCGTTACTTTTCATGAAATTATGCATGTAGTTTCTCAAACAGTGTTGTATCGTTAGTTTTCATGAAGTTAAGCAAGTAGTTTCACAACCAGTGTTGTATCGTTACTTTTCATGAAATTATGCATGTAGTTTCTCACACAGTGTTGTATCGTTACTTTTCATGAAATTATGCATGTAGTTTCTCACACAGTGTTGTATCGTTACTTTTCATGAAATTATGCATGTAGTTTCTCACACAGTGTTGTATCTTAAGTTTTCATGAAGTTAAGCAAGTAGTTTCACAACCAGTGTTGTTTCGTTACTTTTCATGAAATTATGCATGTAGTTTCTCACACAGTGTTGTATCGTTACTTTTCATGAAATTATGCATGTAGTTTCTCACACAGTGTTGTATCGTTACTTTTCATGAAGTTATGCATGTAGTTTCTCACACAGTGTTGTATCGTTAGTTTCATGAAATAAAGCATGTAGTTTCTCACACAGTGTTGTATCGTTACTTTTCATGAAATTATGCATGTAGTTTCTCACACAGTGTTATATCGTTAGTTTTCATGAAGTTTAGCTGATAGTTTCTCACACAGTGTTGTATCGTGAGTTTTCATGGAGGTAAGCAAGTAGTTTCACAAACAATGTTGTATCGTTAGTTTTCATGAAGGTAAGCATGTAGATTCTCACAAAGTGTTGGTATCGTTAGTTTTCATCAAGTTAAGCATGTAGTTTCTCAAACAGTGTTGTATCGATCGTTTTCATGAAGTTAAGCAAGTAGTTTCACAACCAGTGTTGTATCATTACTTTTCATGAAATTATGCATGTAGTTTCTCACACAGTGTTGTATCGTTACTTTTCATGAAATTATGCATGTAGTTTCTCACACAGTGTTGTATCGTTAGTTTTCATGAAATTAAGCATGTAGTTTCTCACACAGTGTTGTATCGATAGTTTTCATGAAGTTAAGCAAGTAGTTTCACAACTAGTGTTGTTTCGTTACTTTTCATGAAATTATGCATGTAGTTTCTCACACAGTGTTGTATCGTTACTTTTCATGAAATTATGCATGTAGTTTCTCACACAGTGTTGTATCGTTAGTTTTCATGAAGTTAAGCAAGTAGTTTCACAACCAGTGTTGTTTCGTTACTTTTCATGAAATTATGCATGTAGTTTCTCACACAGTGTTGTATCGTTACTTTTCATGAAATTATGCGTGTAGTTTCTCAAACAGTGTTGTATCGTTAGTTTTCATGAAGTTAAGCAAGTAGTTTCACAACCAGTGTTGTATCGTTACTTTTCATGAAATTATGCATGTAGTTTCTCACACAGTGTTGTATCGTTACTTTTCATGAAATTATGCATGTAGTTTCTCACACAGTGTTGTATCGTTACTTTTCATGAAATTATGCATGTAGGTTCTCACACAGTGTTGTATCGTTAGTTTTCATGAAGTTAAGCAAGTAGTTTCACAACCAGTGTTGTTTCGTTACTTTTCATGAAATTATGCATGTAGTTTCTCACACAGTGTTGTATCGTTACTTTTCATGAAATTATGCATGTAGTTTCTCACACAGTGTTGTATCGTTACTTTTCATGAAATTATGCATGTAGTTTCTCACACAGTGTTGTATCGTTAGTTTTCATGAAATTAAGCATGTAGTTTCTCACACAGTGTTGTATCGTTACTTTTCATGAAATTATGCATGTAGTTTCTCACACAGTGTTGTATCGTTAGTTTTCATGAAATTAAGCATGTAGTTTCTCACACAGTGTTGTATCGTTACTTTTCATGAAATTATGCATGTAGTTTCTCACACAGTGTTGTATCGTTAGTTTTCATGAAGTTAAGCAAGTAGTTTCACAACTAGTGTTGTTTCGTTACTTTTCATGAAATTATGCATGTAGTTTCTCACACAGTGTTGTATCGTTACTTTTCATGAAATTATGCATGTAGTTTCTCACACAGTGTTGTATCGTTAGTTTTCATGAAGTTAAGCAAGTAGTTTCACAACCAGTGTTGTTTCGTTACTTTTCATGAAATTATGCATGTAGTTTCTCACACAGTGTTGTATCGATAGTTTTCATGAAGTTAAGCAAGTAGTTTCACAACCAGTGTTGTATCATTACTTTTCATGAAATTAAGCATGTAGTTTCTCACACAGTGTTGTATCGTTAGTTTTCATGAAGTTAAGCAAGTAGTTTCACAACCAGTGTTGTATCATTACTTTTCATGAAATTATGCATGTAGTTTCTCACACAGTGTTGTATCGTTAGTTTTCATGAAATTAAGCATGTAGTTTCTCACACAGTGTTGTATCGTTAGTTTTCATGAAGTTAAGCAAGTAGTTTCACAACCAGTGTTGTTTCGTTACTTTTCATGAAATTATGCATGTAGTTTCTCACACAGTGTTGTATCGTTACTTTTCCTGAAATTATGCATGTAGTTTCTCACACAGTGTTGTATCGTTAGTTTTCATGAAATTAAGCATGTAGTTTCTCACAAAGTGTCTGTATCGATAGTTTTCATGAAGTTAAGCTAGTAGTTTCACAACTAGTGTTGTTTCGTTACTTTTCATGAAATTATGCATGTAGTTTCTCACACAGTGTTGTATCGTTACTTTTCATGAAATTATGCATGTAGTTTCTCACACAGTGTTGTATCGTTAGTTTTCATGAAATTAAGCATGTAGTTTCTCACACAGTGTTGTATCGTTACTTTTCATGAAATTATGCATGTAGTTTCTCACACAGTGTTGTATCGTTAGTTTTCATGAAATTAAGCATGTAGTTTCTCACACAGTGTTGTATCGTTACTTTTCATGAAATTATGCATGTAGTTTCTCACACAGTGTTGTATCGTTAGTTTTCATGAAGTTAAGCAAGTAGTTTCTACAACTAGTGTTGTATCGTTACTTTTCATGAAATTATGCATGTAGTTTCTCACACAGTGTTGTATCGTTACTTTTCATGAAATTATGCATGTAGTTTCTCACACAGTGTTGTATCGTTAGTTTTCATGAAGTTAAGCAAGTAGTTTCACAACCAGTGTTGTATCGTTACTTTTCATGAAATTATGCATGTAGTTTCTCACACAGTGTTGTATCGATAGTTTTCATGAAGTTAAGCAAGTAGTTTCACAACCAGTTTTGTATCATTACTTTTCATGAAATTAAGCATGTAGTTTCTCACACAGTGTTGTATTGTTAGTTTTCATGACGTTAAGCAAGTAGTTTCACAACCAGTGTTGTATCATTACTTTTCATGAAATTATGCATGTAGTTTCTCACACAGTGTTGTATCGTTAGTTTTCATGAAATTAAGCATGTAGTTTCTCACACAGTGTTGTATCGTTAGTTTTCATGAAGTTAAGCAAGTAGTTTCACAACCAGTGTTGTTTCGTTACTTTTCATGAAATTATGCATGTAGTTTCTCACACAGTGTTGTATCGTTACTTTTCATGAAATTATGCATGTAGTTTCTCACACAGTGTTGTATCGTTAGTTTTCATGAAATTAAGCATGTAGTTTCTCACAAGTGTCTTATCGATAGTTTTCATGAAGTTAAGCTAGTAGTTTCACAACTAGTGTTGTTTCGTTACTTTTCATGAAATTATGCATGTAGTTTCTCACACAGTGTTGTATCGTTACTTTTCATGAAGATAAGCATGTAGATTCTCAAACTGTTTGGTGTCGGTAGTTTTCATCAGGTTAAGCATGCAGTTTCTCACACAGTGTTGTATCGATAGTTTTCATAAAGATAAGCTTGTAGTTTCTCAAACAGTGTTGTATCGTGAGTTTTCATGGAGTTAAGCAAGCAGATTCTCACACAGTGTTGTATCGTTAGTTTTCATGAAATTAAGCATGTAGTTTCTCACCCAGTGTTGTATCGATAGTTTGCATGAAGTTAAGCAAGTAGTTTCACAACCAGTTTTGTATCATTACTTTTCATGAAATTATGCATGTAGTTTCTCACACAGTGTTGTATCGTTACTTTTCATGAAATTATGCATGTAGTTTCTCACACAGTGTTGTATCGTTAGTTTTCATGAAATTAAGCATGTAGTTTCTCACAAAGTGTCGTATTGATAGTTTTCATGAAGTTAAGCAAGTAGTTTCACAACTAGTGTTGTTTCGTTACTTTTCATGAAATTATGCATGTAGTTTCTCACACAGTGTTGTATCGTTACTTTTCATGAAGATAAGCATGTAGATTCTCAAACTGTTTGGTGTCGGTAATTTTCATCAGGTTAAGCATGCAGTTTCTCACACAGTGTTGTATCGATAGTTTTCATAAAGATAAGCTTGTAGTTTCTCAAACAGTGTTGTATCGTGAGTTTTCATGGAGGTAAGCAAGCAGATTCTCACACAGTGTTATATCGTTAGTTTTCATGAAGTTTGGCTGATAGTTTCTCACACAGTGTTGTATCGTGAGTTTTCATGGAGGTAAGCAAGTAGTTTCACAAACAATGTTGTATCGTTAGTTTTCATGAAGGTAAGTATGTAGATTCTCAAAAAGTTTGGTATCGTTAGTTTTCATCAAGTTAAGCATGTAGTTTCTCAAACAGTGTTGTATCGATCGTTTTCATGAAGTTAAGCAAGTAGTTTCACAACCAGTGTTGTATCATTACTTTTCATGAAATTATGCATGTAGATTCTCACGCAGTGTTGTATCGTTACTTTTCATGAAATTATGCATGTAGTTTCTCACACAGTGTTGTATCGTTAGTTTTCATGAAATTAAGCATGTAGTTTCTCACAAAGTGTCGTATCAATAGTTTTCATGAAGTTAAGCAAGTAGTTTCACAACTAGTGTTGTTTCGTTACTTTTCATGAAATTATGCATGTAGTTTCTCACACAGTGTTGTATCGTTAGTTTTCATGAAATTAAGCATGTAGTTTCTCACACAGTGTTGTATCGTTAGTTTTCATGAAGTTAAGCAAGTAGTTTCACAACCAGTGTTGTTTCGTTACTTTTCATGAAATTATGCATGTAGTTTCTCACACAGTGTTGTATCGTTACTTTTCATGAAATTATGCGTGTAGTTTCTCAAACAGTGTTGTATCGTTAGTTTTCATGAAGTTAAGCAAGTAGTTTCACAACCAGTGTTGTTTCGTTACTTTTCATGAAATTATGCATGTAGTTTCTCACACAGTGTTGTATCGTTACTTTTCATGAAATTATGCATGTAGTTTCTCACACAGTGTTGTATCGTTACTTTTCATGAAATTATGCGTGTAGGTTCTCACACAGTGTTGTATCTTAAGTTTTCATGAAGTTAAGCAAGTAGTTTCACAACCAGTGTTGTTTTGTTACTTTTCATGAAAGTATGCATGTAGTTTCTCACACAGTGTTGTATCGTTAGTTTTCATGAAATTAAGCATGTAGTTTCTCACACAGTGTTGTATCGTTAGTTTTCATGAAGGTAAGCAAGTAGTTTCACAACCAGTGTTGTATCATTACTTTTCATGAAATTATGCATGTAGTTTCTCACACAGTGTTGTATCGTTACTTTTCATGAAATTAAGCATGTAGTTTCTCACCCAGTGTTGTATCGTTACTTTTCATGAAATTATGCATGTAGTTTCTCACACAGTGTTGTATCGTTACTTTTCATGAAATTATGCATGTAGTTTCTCACACAGTGTTGTATCGTTAGTTTCATGAAATTAAGCATGTAGTTTCTCACACAGTGTTGTATCGTTACTTTTCATGAAATTATGCATGTAGTTTCTCACACAGTGTTGTATCGTTAGTTTTCATGAAATTAAGCATGTAGTTTCTCACACAGTGTTGTATCGTTACTTTTCATGAAATTATGCGTGTAGTTTCTCACACAGTGTTGTATCGTTAGTTTTCATGAAGGTAAGCAAGTAGTTTTACAACTAGTGTTGTTTCGTTACTTTTTATGAAATTATGCATGTAGTTTCTCACACCGTGTTGTATCGTTAGTTTTCATGAAGTTAAGCAAGTAGTTTCACAACCAGTGTTATTTCGTTACTTTTCATGAAATTATGCATGTAGTTTCTCACACAGTGTTGTATCGTTACTTTTCATGAAATTATGCATGTAGTTTCTCACACAGTGTTGTATCGTTAGTTTTCATGAAATTAAGCATGTAGTTTCTCACAAAGTGTTGTATCGATAGTTTTCATGAAGTTAAGCAAGTAGTTTCACAACTAGTGTTGTTTCGTTACTTTTCATGAAATTATGCATGTAGTTTCTCACACAGTGTTGTATCGTTACTTTTCATGAAATTATGCGTGTAGTTTCTCACACAGTGTTGTATCGTTAGTTTTCATGAAGTTAAGCAAGTAGTTTCACAACCAGTGTTGTTTCGTTACTTTTCATGAAATTATGCATGTAGTTTCTCACACAGTGTTGTATGGTTACTTTTCATGAAGATAAGCATGTAGATTCTCAAACTGTTTGGTGTCGGTAGTTTTCATCAGGTTAAGCATGCAGTTTCTACCACAGTGTTGTATCGATAGTTTTCATAAAGATAAGCTTGTAGTTTCTCAAACAGCGTTGTATCGTGAGTTTTCATGGAGTTAAGCAAGCAGATTCTCACACAGTGTTATATCGTTAGTTTTCATGAAGTTTAGTTGATAGTTTCTCACACAGTGTTGTATCGTGAGTTTTCATGGAGGTAAGCGAGTAGTTTCACAAACAATGTTGTATCGTTAGTTTTCATGAAGGTAAGTATGTAGATTCTCAAAAAGTTTGGTATCTTTAGTTTTCATCAAGTTAAGCATGTAGTTTCTCACAGTGTTGTATCGATCGTTTTCATGAAGTTAAGCAAGTAGTTTCATAACCAGTGTTGTATCATTACTTTTCATGAAATTATGCATGTAGTTTCTCACACAGTGTTGATATCGTTACTTTTCATGAAATTATGCATGTAGTTTCTCACACAGTGTTGTATCGTTACTTTTCATGAAATTATGCGTGTAGTTTCTCAAACAGTGTTGTATCGTTAGTTTTCATGAAGTTAAGCAAGTAGTTTCACAACCAGTGTTGTTTCGCTATTTTTCATGAAATTATGCATGTAGTTTCTCACACAGTGTTGTATCGTTACTTTTAATGAAATTATGCATGTAGTTTCTCACACAGTGTTGTATCGTTAGTTTTCATGAAGTTAAGCAAGTAGTTTCACAACCAGTGTTGTTTCGTTACTTTTCATATAATTATGCATGTAGTTTCTCACACAGTGTTGTATCGTTAGTTTTCATGAAATTAAGCATGTAGTTTCTCACACAGTGTTGTATCGTTAGTTTTCTTGAAATTAAGCATGTAGTTTCTCACACAGTGTTGTAGCGTTACTTTTAATGAAATTATGCGTGTAGTTTCTCACACAGTGTTGTATCGTTAGTTTTCATGAAGTTAAGCAAGTAGTTTCACAACCAGTGTTGTTTCGTTACGTTTCATGAAATTATGCATGTAGTTTCTCACACAGTGTTGTATCGTTAGTTTTCATGAAATTAAGCATGTAGTTTCTCACACAGTGTTGTGTCGTTAGTTTCATGAAATTAAGCATGTAGTTTCTCACACAGTGTTGTATCGTTACTTTTCATGAAATTATGCATGTAGTTTCTCACACAGTGTTGTATCGTTACTTTTCATGAAATTATGCGTGTAGTTTCTCACACAGTGTTGTATCGTTAGTTCTCATGAAGTTAAGCAAGTAGTTTCACAACCAGTGTTGTTTCGTTACTTTTCATGAAATTATGCATGTAGTTTCTCACACAGTGTTGTATCGTTAGTTTTCATGAAATTAAGCATGTAGTTTCTCACACAGTGTTGTATCGTTAGTTTTCATGAAGTTAAGCAAGTAGTTTCACAACCAGTGTTGTATCATTACTTTTCATGAATTTATGCATGTAGTTTCTCACATAGTGTTGTATCGTTAGTTTTCATGAAATTAAGCATGTAGTTTCTCACACAGTGTTGTATCGATAGTTTTCATGAAGTTAAGCAAGTAGTTTCACAACCAGTTTTGTATCATTACTTTTCATGAAATTATGCATGTAGCTTCTCACACAGTGTTGTATCGTTACTTTTCATGAAATTATGCATTTAGTTTCTCACACAGTGTAGTATCGTTAGTTTTCATGAAATTAAGCATGTAGTTTCTCACAAAGTGTCGTATCGATAGTTTTCATGAAGTTAAGCAAGTAGTTTCACAACTAGTGTTGTTTCGTTACTTTTCATGAAATTATGCATGTAGTTTCTCACACAGTGTTGTATCGTTACTTTTCATGAAGATAAGCATGTAGATTCTCAAACTGTTTGGTGTCGGTAGTTTTCATCAGGTTAAGCATGCAGTTTCTCACACAGTGTTGTATCGATAGTTTTCATAAAGATAAGCTTGTAGTTTCTCAAACAGTGTTGTATCGTGAGTTTTCATGGAGGTAAGCGAGTAGTTTCACAAACAATGTTGTATCGTTAGTTTTCATGAAGGTAAGTATGTAGATTCTCAAAAAGTTTGGTATCGTTAGTTTTCATCAAGTTAAGCATGTAGTTTCTCAAACAGTGTTGTATCGATCGTTTTCATGAAGTTAAGCAAGTAGTTTCACAACCAGTGTTGTATCATTACTTTTCATGAAATTATGCATGTAGTTTCTCACACAGTGTTGTATCGTTACTTTTCATGAAATTATGCATGTAGTTTCTCACACAGTGTTGTATCGTTACTTTTCATGAAATTATGCATGTAGTTTCTCACACAGTGTTGTATCGTTAGTTTTCATGAGATTAGGCATGTCGTTTCTCACACAGTGTTGTATCGTTAGTTTTCATGAAGTTAAGCAAGTAGTTTCACAACCAGTGTTGTATCATTACTTTTCATGAAATAATGCATGTAGTTTCTCACACAGTGTTGTATCGTTACTTTTCATGAAATTATGCATGTAGTTTCTCACACAGTGTTGTATCGTTAATTTTCATGAAATTAAGCATGTAGTTTCTCACACAGTGTTGTATCGATAGTTTTCATGAAGTTAAGCAAGTAGTTTCACAACCAGTTTTGTATCATTACTTTTCATGAAATTATGCATGTAGTTTCTCACACAGTGTTGTATCATTACTTTTCATGAAATTATGCATGTAGTTTCTCACACAGTGTTGTGTCGTTAGTTTTCATGAAATTAAGCATGTAGATTCTCACAAAGTGTCGTATCAATAGTTTTCATGAAGTTAAGCAAGTAGTTTCACAACTAGTGTTGTTTCGTTACTTTTCATGAAATTTTGCATGTAGTTTCTCACACAGTGTTGTATCGTTACTTTTCATGAAATTATGCATGTAGTTTCTCACACAGTGTTGTATCGTTACCTTTCATGAAATTATGCGTGTAGTTTCTCAAACAGTGTTGTATAGTTAGTTTTCATGAAGTTAAGCAAGTAGTTTCACAACCAGTGTTGTTTCGTTACTTTTCATGAAATTATGCATGTAGTTTCTCACACAGTGTTGTATCGTTACTTTTCATGAAATTATGCATGTAGTTTCTCACACAGTGTTGTATCGTTACTTTTCATGAAATTATGCGTGTAGTTTCTCACACAGTGTTGTATCGTTAGTTTTCATGAAGTTAAGCAAGTAGTTTCACAACCAGTGTTGTTTCGTTACTTTTCATGAAAGTATGCATGTAGTTTCTCACACAGTGTTGTATCGTTAGTTTCATGAAATTAAGCATGTAGTTTCACAACCAGTGTTGTTTCGTTACTTTTCATGAAATTATGCATGTAGTTTCTCACACAGTGTTGTATCGTTAGTTTTCATGAAATTAAGCATGTAGTTTCTCACACAGTGTTGTATCGTTAGTTTTCATGAAGTTAAGCAAGTAGTTTCACAACCAGTGTTGTATCATTACTTTTCATGAAATTATGCATGTAGTTTCTCACATAGTGTTTTATCGTTAGTTTTCATGAAATTAAGCATGTAGTTTCTCACACAGTGTTGTATCGATAGTTTTCATGAAGTTAAGCAAGTAGTTTCACAACCAGTT
>NW_024432142.1:0-12857 GCF_017639785.1 Mesocricetus auratus
ATGATGAAGGTGTTAATCAGCTGTAAGAGTTCCCTGGTAGAGATCTTTGGGCACTTAGTGTTATGAACTTCCCCCGTATCACTGCTTTCAAAGTGTCCCATAGGTTTGGGTATGTTGTGTTTTTATTATCATTGAATTCGAGGAAGTCTTTAAGTTCTTTTTTTATTTCTTCTTTGACCCAGGGATGGTGCAGTTGAAACATTATTCAATTTCCATGAGTTTATAGGTTTTCTGCATTTTGTGTTGTTGTTGAATACTAATTTTAAAGCATGGTGGTGTGATAAGATGCATGGAGTTATTCCAATTTTTTGTAGCTGCTGAGGATTGATACCTTGCCAAGTATGTGGTCGACTTTTGAGAAGGTTCCATGTGGTGGTGAGAAGAAGGTATATTCTTTTTTATGTGGATGAAATGTTCTATAGATGTATGTTAATCTCAGTTGGTTCATTACTTCTATTAGACCCTTAGCTTCTTTGTTGAGTTTCTGTCTCGTATTCCTGTCTAGTGGTAAGAGTGGTGTGTTGAAATCTCCCACTGTAACTGTCTGGGGATTTAGAAGTGATTTAAGTTCTAATAATATTTCTTTTACGAATGTGGATGCCTTTGTATTTGGGGCATAAATGTTCAGGATAGACACTTCATCTTGGTGGGTTTCACCTGTGATGAGTATGTAATGACCTCCTTCATCTCTTTTGATTGATTTCATTTTAAAGTCTAGTTTGTTAAATATTAGGATTGCTACCCCTGCTTGTTTCTTGGGTCCATTTGATTGAAAAAATTTTCCCAACCTTTAACTCTCAGGTAATATATATCTTTGAGGTTGAGGTGTAATTCTTGTTTGCAGCAGAAGGAAGGGTTCTGTCTTCGAATCCATTCTGGTAGCCTGTGTCTTTTTATGGGTGAGTTAAAGCCATTAATGTTGAGGGATATTAATGACCATTGATTGCTCATCCTTCTTCGATTAGCAATGGTTGTTGTTGGTGGAATTATGTGTAGAATTTCACCCCTTTGTTCTTTTGGCTGTTGGTAGAGAGGGATTCTCTAATGCCTATGTATTTCTGGTTGTAGTTAGCTTCCTTGGGTTGGTGGTTTCCTTCCAAATTTTCTGTAGGGCAGGGTTAGTTGATATGTATTGCTTGAATCAAGTTTTGTCATGGAATATCTTGTTTTCTCCGTCTATAGTGATTGAGAGCTTTGCCGGGTATAGTAGTCTCGGCTGGTATCCATGGTCTCTTAGTGTTGGTAGAATATCTATCCAGGATCTTCTGGCTTTCAGAGTTTCCATGGAGAAGTCAGGTGTAATTCTGATGTTACTTGACCTTTTTCCTTAGCTGCTCTTAATATTCTTTATGCGGTACATTTGGGGTCTTGATTATTATGTGGCGAGGGGATTTTTTTGGTCCACTATATTTGGTGTTCTGTAAGCTGCTTGTACCTTCATTGGCATGTCTTTCTTAAGGTTGGGAAAGTTTTCTTCTATGATTTTGTTGAACATGTCTTCTGCCCCTTGAGGTGGTTTTCTTCTCCTTCTTCTATACCTATTATTCTTAGGTTTGGACTTTTCATGGTGTCCCATATTTCTTGGATGTTTTGTGTTAAGGATTTGTTGGACTTAAGGTTTTCTTTGGTTGGTGAATCCATTTCACCTAGTGTATCTTCAACACTTGAGATTCTCTCTTCCATCACTTCCATTCTGTTGGTAATGCTTGTATCAGTAATACCTGACTGTTTGCTCAGCTTTTCTATTTCCTACCTTTTTTCAGATTCTGTTTTTTTATTGTCTCTATTTCAGTTTTCATCCCTTGCAGTGTTTGCATTGCTTCTTGCAATTTTCAGTTTATCTTTTCATCCATTTGTAACCTTTTATGAATTTTTTGGTTTGTTCTTTCTTCCATTTCTTGCATTTTTTGGTTTGCTTTTTGTTCCATTTCTTGCACTTTTTGCTTTGTTTCTTCTTCAATTTCCTGCCGTTTTTGGTTAGTTTCTTCTTCCATTTCTTTAATTTTTTGCTTTGTTTCTTCTACCATTTCTTGCATTTTTTGCTGTGTTTCTTCTTCCATTTCCTGCCTTTTAAAATATGTTTCTTCTTCCAATTCTTGCATTTTTTGCTTTGTTTCTTCTTCCATTTCCAAATCACCCTCAGAGGCTGGTCAGCAGGTAAGTATTTCTGAGGGTGTATTTGGAAAATGTGTACTTCAGCTTCTAAAGCTGTATTTATCGAATAGTTAATAGAATTGTTAAAGAGCAAAGTACTAACATTAAGCAGAAGACAGATAAGATTCTATTTTAACTTTGGAAAAATAAGTCCATGGCTTTTACACTCCAGAGGGCTTAATATTCATGATTGGGAACTAGTTAAAAATCACCTCTAAAAGTCTATTCAGAACAATGGACTGGAATGTTTTTCTATTTCTGCCTTTCCCCTTTGGAGATAAGTAAAAGATGCCCTATGGAGTGATAGTGCTGAGATGACGAAACAAAAAGTCTGCTGTTGAAAAAACATTTAAATATTCCCAGGAAGATCAGTTAGTAAACTACTTCCCATGTTTCAACTTAAACTTAACTAGTAGTGATTGGTTACCATTGTGCCATGCCACATTACAAGGACTGGGTACAGTTGTAGCTCCTGAGTGTAGCTCAGAACTTCTCAATTGGTGAGATAATGTGGGGCACACAGAAGTTTTTACCACTCAACCAGTCATTATCACTCAAGAAATTCTGTTACCCATATGTCAGAAGATTGGACAGGACTGTGTCATTTTCAGCTGGGACTATTGTGACTAATCCTCCACCCATATGACCTAATCCAAACACATGGATGTCAGAGTTATCCATTTGGTTTGACCAATGGCCATTATGTAAATTAAATTGGTGGCTGCTGATTATCTGGTACAATAGCAATTGGAGGCTGGACATATTGAACTTTCTACCTCCATTTCAAATCCACATATTTGTGTTACAAAGAAAAAAGAAGGAAAATATTGCATGTTACATAATTTGATAGAGTTCAGTAAAACTGATTGTCATGGGTGCTGCAAAACCAGGTTGGTCCACTCCAGTACGAATCCCGAAAAATTTTCCAAATCTTTGTCAAAGGACCTGATGTTATTTTTACCACTTTCAACTCCTCTCAAATTGCCTAGCTATAACAGAATATTGATGATTAGATATGACAGGATGGTGAAAGCCATGAGTGCATTTTTCAACTTTTGTTTTAATTAAAAGATTGGCTGGAGCTGTTATGTCACAGAAATTTTAACTAAGGAAGTTTCATTTCAAAAAACAAATCATGACATAGGGAAAAAGGATGAATAAAAGATCTATGTGTTTTTTACATATGCTGTGGCCACACTTGTATGTATGAAGTATAAGAAGATACTTAAATTGCTTTGGAAAGTTAAGAAGCTACCTAAGTTGCTTTGGATATACCAAAAAGATAATCCAGCCAGTCAGTGTGTTATCAATAATGTTTGGTTATTTAAATGCTCAAAGCCAGTCAATGGAAAAGGAAAAGAAGACTACAACATGGCCTAAGAGCCAAAGTAATGTGTCTGGATGATTCTATACAGTTTAGCCAAGGAGAAGATAAGGAATTCTAAAAATTATGGTTGGAAAAGGAAACCTAGAGAAAAAAATGTTTTGAGAAGAAGACTCAGGAAAACTGCTGCCCTGTTAGACCCCAACTACAAAAGAGTTAATATAGATACAATTAGGCCATGTCAGGTAAGATACAAATGAGGCCTTGTAAACTGCTGAGTGCTTTATATATTGGATTACAGATTGGATTAGAAAAAGAGTTTTCACAGACTTCAATTAGTTTTCAAAAGTTTTTGGCAAGGTAGTAGAATTTGCAATCATTAAATGTCTTCAGAAGTTGTTGGGAAATATTCAAGGGTCACTTATATCAGGTAGAGGGAGTTTTGCAGTCTCATAACATTCATTATTGAAATGGGAGAAGTATGGGAGGGCAATTTGATTTAACTAGAGAAACTGTTCATCAAAAGTGTTGAACAATGAGGTGTACACACAATATATTTCTATAACTATTTTAAAAAATTCCCTTGACGCCTATTCCTCATCATTTATGGTAAATAGTTCTTACGCATATTACACAATTTGTCAAGTTAAAATATGTGCACATGGCAGTTGAGAGGGATTCAGGTATGTTGAGGACCACTGCACAAATGTGTAAATCCAACATACATGTGTCAAAAGATAAAACAAGAGGGGAGTAGTTTGCCCATTCCCCACATGATTCATTGCATGATGTATGCTTCATTTTAAATTTTTTAAATGTGGGTGCTAGTGAGCAATCTTCTACAGAGTGATTCTGGCATGATGGAACTCGAACATCATTTGATCAAGTCAAATGGAGGCATCCATGCACTAAAGAGTAGAGAAGATCAGATTCTGCCTTAATTTGGAGTCAAAGGCATGTTTGAATTTTGTTACAGAAAAAGAAAAATTCTCAGTGGCTGCCAAAACATTTGGTGATATGCATGGAGCAGAGAAAAAATGGAACTTAGACTGTGAGAACCTGCACAAGCCAGTTTGAGTGTGATCCCCTGAACCAGTGTTCCTGACCATTGATGTCATACAATCTACAGTGTGAGAAAGACAGAAAAGAGTCAATTTGAGATTTCCAGTTTCTCAACAGGCCTGCTTCATCAACTTGCCAAACCACTGACTCTTCATAATGGAGCCAACAAAAAACTGGACATAACTTGAAACACAGAATTCAGTTTCCAGTTTTCCCTTTGTGGAGAAAGGACACATTTAAAACAACTGGATGCTGGTATGGACCATCATGAGTGGCAAAATGCCCTTTTTAGTTTTTGAACAGGGCATGGCCACACACAAAGTTGTTAAAGATGTGAAATATCAGACTTGGTGGTTCGTATTACTGGAATCATGCCTATGCCAGTTTGTTTCTCCTGAAAAATTCAAATTGCACTAATGCGGCAAAAGAGAGAGTTAGGCATCACTCCTGGGATTATTGAAGTAATTGCTGTTGCTGCTAGTTGAGCCATTGAATCTGGAACTGCCATCTCACAGACTGTAACTACAACCAGCACAGTGTATCAACCATCAGAGGAAATAACAGAGGCTCTCAGAATTCAGAGCTCCTTAAATAATTTAGTCCAGGTAGCAATTTAAAATCTTGGTAAACAATCATCCTTAAAACTGTTTGCCTACACTGGTTAACATTTGTTTATATGTCATATTTTATATGCATCAATTGGTAAATCAAATTATTAAGATAAATGAGATCCAGGATCCTCCATCCTCTGGAGAGATCATATTTAGGGAATCCCAAATGGCAAGCTGCTTAATGAAAGAATGGGCCGGGGCCCCATCTTTGGACCATATAGCCATAGCAGTTAATATCATATATTTCATTTGGCTAAGGCACCTTGGTGCTATGCAAGCTCAAGCTCGATTTGTCATAATAGGACCAGAGAGACTTCTTCAGCTCAACTATAGTTGAACCTACAGAATAATTAGTCAGGCAATGAGAAGTGAGTCAAAGGAAATGCCTGCCAATCTACGAATGAAGGGTCATACAACCTGGGTGATTTCTCAATTAATGGGTAAGGTTGACATTAACGTCCTAGTCACCAGAGACAGGCACACACACACACACACACACACACACACACACAAATAAATATATATACATGCATAATGAAGGACGAGATATTGGTTGCCAGCCCCCAAGTGTTGTCAGAGATTAGCTGCTCAGCCAAGAGGTGCATACTGTTTTATAGTCCTGGATTACTCTCACAGCCTTGACATACTGACACAAACTTCTAGCACTGAGAGATACTTGATCTCTTCTACCTGGGGCTTTACCACTGTACTGTAATCCTGTATGTAATGCTGCTCCCTCTCTACAATGAAGAAGAACCCTCTTAGCATGAATGACCAGATGTTTTGTCTTTCATTTCAATCTACAGAAATTCGCCTGATATATTAGACTTGCCCATTTCACGGTGAGTGCAACAGAACAGATGTGGAAAGACGATTATTCTGTTACTTCCAAATTACATCAAGAACCTGTCATATAAATCAGGGATTGTGAAAGAAGTGCTTCTTTGGACAAACCCTGTCATGTGGTACTTTCTGTGACATGTTAGTTGCTATGAGTTTATTTGCCTGGCAGGACACTGTGCTAGCGTCTTCAAGTAGCAATTAGTGTGGCCTGGCCCCATATTTCATTGTACAGGTACAAGACCTGGACCTGATTGATGCACATCGTTTATGTGATAACACACATGCATGTATTATTTAACATCCTAGGTAACATCCTCTATCTCTATCTCTATCATCTTTATCTTTTGATTTATGTGTGTCCCTCACACACACAAGCACAGACATGTTGGCTTTACGGACGCTGTAACGATACACGACACACACTTACGGAAAGTGAAGCTAAGTATTTAATGTAGAAAATTACTCACAAGATACCAAACCCCGAGAAGCCCAGCAGATCTCAGCTAGCGACTGGACCGGAAGCCGAACTCCAGGAAAAGAGACCGAGACTTCCTGTGTGCTGCCTTTTATGCCTTCCCCCGTAACGCCCCTAGCCATGCCCAAAAGTGGGCTTGGCTAGTGACGTAGTTCCGCCTATGTACGTATATGTCTTTACGTCCAGCCGTATACGTCTTTAGTCCTTCCTAAAGTGGGTGTGGTTAGCGGTGTGGTAAACCGCCCTTTTATTACCTCATCTGTATGTGCCTCTAGTAAGTCACATGTTTAATGGTGGCATAGACTTAGTAAGTCACATGTTTAATGGCGGCATCAGACTTCCTCCTACAATTCCCCTTTTAGTCTAAAAAAGGACAACTAACTTGTGTCCATGAACAAAATGTATCAAACATCTATTCTATCTAAACCTAAACTTATCTTAAAGAAACACCCAAATATGAACACCTCCTTCCAATCCCAACTCTAAAATAATTGAAAACTAACACTAACAGGTGTAATCTTATAATATCAATAGTAGGGAGAGGGGGCGTGGAATTCTCAAAACTACTTCCTGCTGAGATGGGACGATGATAATCTCATGGGGACCTGTGAAAAGAAAATGTTAGTATAACAAAATCTGAGTAGATCAGACAGTCTCAGTATGGCAGGAGATGCTTGATTGAAGTTCCTGACTGGGGTTCTAGTGTTGATTGAAGCTCTTATCTTGAAGCTCTGGTCAGATTGTAGAAGATGTGCTATTTCCGTTCCTTGGTCTGGAGTTGTGTCGAGTGATGTAGTTTCAAGCCAGTTTCAGGATAGTGCTTGTCAGGTGGAGTCAATGATGTGGGGCAATTCAGATGCCTCCAGTTTCTTTGATGGTCCTCAGGGTAGCTATTCATTCTTCTACAGGAATCCATAAGTCCAGTATTCTTTGCTGAGTTTACCTGTGAATACAAAAAACAAAACACTTCTCTTTCCTTTTAGGAGGTCACTTTACCCATGGTGGACTATGAATTTGTACATGGGCTGTTATCTTCCTCCTCCTGAGATGTTTTCTGTTCTGATCGAATTTTAATTAATTTTGATGGAACCCAAACCTTTTCTTCTCCTGTGGAAACAAAAGCATAACCCCTTCCCCAACGTAACACATATCCTGGTTTCCAGACTGAGGTCATAACATCCTTAAAATACACCGGTTGGTTCAGTTCAGAAGTCTTCTCTGTAGTCCAGTGTCTTTCTGCTGCAGTTTGTCCTTTTTCATCAGCATTAAGAAAATTCAACGTTAGTAAAGCATTGTGTAACCTGTGTCTAGGTGTCTTTGTTTTCCCTGGCTGTTTATGAAGCATCTCTTTTAAGGTTCGGTTAGACCTTTCAATTATTGCTTGTCCTGTGGGATTGTAAGGTATACCAGTTACATGTTTTATATTATAATATTTGAAGAATTGTTCCAATTTACTGGAGACATATGCTGGACCATTGTCAGTTTTTATTGTTTTAGGTATACCCATAACAGCCATCACCTCTAAGAGGTGTGTAATAACAGAATCAGCTTTTTCAGAGCTGAGGGCAGTAGCCCATTGGAAGCCTGAGAACGTGTCTATAGTATGGTGTACATATTTCAAACTGCCAAATTCTGGGAAGTGAAATACATCCATTTGCAAAAGTTCATTTCTGTGAACACCTTTAGGATTACAACCTGCTGGTAATGGAGTTTGATTGTACAATGAGCAACTGGGACAATTTCTTACTATTTCTTTGGCTTGTTGCCAGGTGATAGAAAAATCCTTCTTTAAACCTTTGCTGTTAACATGGTGTTTCTTATGAAATTCTGAAGCTTCCAACACATTACCTACTAATAAACGATCAATTTCATCATTGCCTTGTGCCAGAGGACCTGGCAGACCTGTATGGGATCTGATGTGTGTTATATATATAGGATGAGTCCTGTTTCTGATGATTTCCTGCAATTGTAAAAACAATGAGGTTAATTCTGTATTATCAGGAACAAATTCTGCAGTCTCAATGTGCAGGACAACTCTTTCTGCATACTGAGAATCCGTGACTATATTGAGAGGCTCTGTAAAGTCTTTAAGTACCATGAGAATGGCATATAACTCTGCCTTTTGTACGGAGTTGTAAGGGCTTTGAACTACTTTACTTATATTTCCTGATTTATACCCTGCTTTACCTGATTTGTTTGCATCCGTGTAGAAGGTAAGAACTCCAGAAATAGGTGTTTGCCTCACGATACGTGGAAGAATCCAAATTGTTTTCTTTATGAATTTGATTCTCTCTGTTTTGGGATAGTTATTACTAATACTTCCCAAAAAGTCACTGCAAGCTATTTGCCAATACTCATTATCCTTCCATAAGGAGGAAATTTCCTCATTCGTTAAAGGTACAATAATTTCAGCTGGGTCTTTCCCAGTCAGTTGACGAAGCCTTAATTTACCTTTTAATATCAAATCGGAGATCTTTTCTATATATGTTTTCAATTTTTTATTCTGTTTATGTGGCAGAAATACCCATTCTAGAATGATGTCTTCCCTCTGCATTAATATTCCTGAGGGGTATTCTCTAGATGGTAAAATAACCAGAATACAGTCCAGATTTGGATCCACACGGTCCACATGTGCTTCTAATATTCTCTTTTCTACCCATTCTAATTCTTTTTCAGCCTCAGCTGATAGTACTCGTGGGCTGTTTAGGTCTTTATCTCCTTTTAAAGCCATTTTCAGGTGTTTTAAATCATGCCCTTCTACACCAATAATCGTCTGTAATTGAGAGATTTCTCCTAATAGTTTTTGAAGATCATTAAGAGTCCGGTAACGATCTCTTCTGATCTGTACTTTCTGTGGTCTAATTTTCTGAGCATCTATTTTATAACCTAAATAGTTAATAGAATCTCCTCTTTGTATTTTTTCTGGGGCAATTTGTAATCCCCAGCGAGGCAAAATTTCCTTTACTGCCTCAAACATCTTTTCCAAAGTATCCTTATTTGAATCAGACAATAATATGTCATCCATATAATGATATATTAACGAATGTGGAAATTTTTTACGAATTATTTCTAGAGGTTTATTCACAAAATATTGACACAAAGTTGGACTGTTTAACATACCTTGAGGTAGTACCTTCCACTGGAATCTCTGTACCGGACGGGAATTATTATAGGTAGGTACTGTGAAGGCGAACTTTTCTCTGTCGTTTTCTTGTAACGGTATGGTGAAGAAACAATCTTTTAAGTCTATAACTATAATTGGCCAATCCTTAGGAATTAGAGAAGGTAACGGCATCCCAGGTTGTAGAGACCCCATAGGCTGAATTACCTTGTTGATGGCTCTAAGATCAGTAACCATTCTCCACTTACCAGACTTCTTCTTGACAACAAAAACAGGCGAATTCCATGCACTAGTTGATTCCTCAATATGTCCAGCATCTAGCTGTTCCTGAACTAACTTCTCCAAAGCCTCTAACTTCTCAGATGTCATAGGCCATTGACCCACCCAGACGGGTTCATCTGTCAGCCATTTTAATGGTAGAGCTTTTGGTTGCTCTGTAGGTTTGGCACTAGCATCTTGCTTCTGTACAGCCTGTACATTTGGCATCTGTTTTCTGTACTGTCTTACTATATTCTTACTACCACTAAGAGCTTGTCTATAATTCCTAGCTGATACAGGAGGAATTTTAATCTGCGTATTCCATTGCTGGAGTAGATCACGACCCCAGAGGTTTATAGCAATATCTGCAACATATGGCTTTAACCTTCCTCTCTGTCCTTCTGGCCCAATAAAGTCAATCCATCTAACGCTCTGTTTAACTTCAGATAGGGTTCCAATCCCTAAGAATTGAACATTAACCTCTTTTAAAGCCCAGTTGTGTGGCCAGGACTGCTGATTAAGGATAGTGACGTCACTTCCGGTGTCCAGTAATCCGTAAATCACCCTATTATTTACCTTAACCGGAAGTTTGGGTCTATGATATTGTATAGAAGTTTGCCAAAATATATGTTTTGTATCTCCTCCTGATGTAATTGATTCATCCTCTGGAGCTAATGTATTATCCAGTGCCGTATTATTTACAATGGGCAGTGGATCTTCTAATTGTCCTGGGAGAGGCTGTCCTCCACTGTCACTGGGAATGACCGGATAATCTTCCTTTTCGGGGCTCCATTGAGCCCCGGAAGCCCGTTTCCCTGCTGTAAAGATCTACCTTGTCTGTCTATTGTGGAAAAGCATTCATCAGTCCAATGGCGCCCCTTCCCACACCTCCTGCATAGACCAGGAGGCTTAGGCCTTCTGTTTGATGCATTCCTGGTAAAAGCATTATTTCTAGGAATGCGTTGTCTACAGTTCCTACTAAGATGTCCTATTCTACCACAGTTAAAGCATGTTGCATCTTTACGCCTATTTAAATTCTTTGAGATTGCCTTCCCTACCCATGCCTCTATATCATCACAGGTAGGGTATTTGGCATCCTGGTGCCTCCTCAAGCCTGTAGAAATAGCTTCACCTACCCAAGCTCCTGTATCCTGACTTTTACATTCCAGGTTCGCTGTATGCAGGACCCATTCCTCCAATGGCGCTGATCTTATTTTTAATGGCCAAATTACCTGCCTGCATTGAGGATTCGCGTTCTCATACGCCAAAGATTCTATAAGGAGACGCCTGGATTCTGGGTTCGCTACCTGTACCTCTACTGCTCTGGATAATCTCTCTAAAAATTCAGTGAACCTTTCCCTTGGGCCCTGTAATACCTTGGTGTAGGGTTGCATTATCTCTCCTGTTTCACAAACCTTATCCAAGGCATTTAAAGCAGCTGTACGGCACAAAGACAACATGTGCTCGTCATATGCAGATTGAACCTGCGTGTCAGCGTAAGGACCCTCCCCAAGAATCTTGTCTTGGGGTACTTCATGACCGTTCTGTAATTCCTGAATTTCTATTGCTTTTGCTTCTTGCCTCCATAAAGCTCTCCATTGAATTTGGCAAGAATTTTCGAGCACTGCAGAGGCTAATTGGGCCCAGTCTTTTGGGGTTACTTTATTTACAGTAGCCCATGAGGTTAGGAGCTCTCTGACAAAGGGAGAATGAAGACCATACATGACAATGGCCTCCTTAATATTTTTTAGATCCTTCATCTGTATAGGCTCCCAGTGATAAGCAATGGGACCATTTGATTGTTTTTTCGTTGCTGGTTTTTCTGATACAGATACTGGAAAAACCATAGGGGAACGCATAGCAACCTTAGGGAAATCATTCCGGCATTTGAGAAGCTTTGGGAAACTCCTGTCCTGACCTGTTGCCTGTATTTCTGATTCTGAAGTATCAGATTGAGCGTCTTCTAAATCCTGCAGTCTATTCATCATTGTTTCTCTGAGCTCTTGAAGTTCTTGGGACAAATAATTTTCTAAGGACGTCATGGAATCTTTCATTTTTTACATTCATCATTTACATGTGATTCCAAATTTCTAATATTCTCATCCTTAGCAAGTACCTCAATAGCATGTAAACTGCCTTCTACAAATGATATTCTATCAGTTAGTTTATCATTGCTCTCAGACATGGAACAATTCTTTTCTGCTAGCATTTCAATTTTATGTTCCAGTCTTTGTAATTTGCTAGTGAAATCATCAAACATGGAACCGTGTTTTTCGTTAAATGTTTCCACATTATGTTCCAATTTTTCAATTCTATCTGTGGAACACATTTTTCCTGATAGTAATTCAATTTTGTGTTCCGTCTCTTTAAACCTGTTCGTCAGACCTACATTATCATTTTTAATATCCTGAATATTATCTACCAACCCTTTCTTACTCTCCTGCAATGAATTTTGCACTTCCTGAATCCTTTGTATTAAGATTTCAAAACTATCCTGCGATGACTGTATGACCTGTATAAGTTTATTCCTATTTTTGAGCCATTTCATTAACAAAATTATATTGATTATGAAGCTAATAATCACCATCGTGGGTAGGAAGTACCTTTCAGGTAGGTCCTCAACCCTTTCTAAAATCCCATCCATACAAAAAACAAGAAAATTCTTAACATCCTGCATCATAGTGTTAGCTGTTGACATTGTATAAAGCAGTTACGTTTGTTACCAATGGAGTAATTCAGGCCGAAATCAACAGGCTGCCAGCGAAAGAGCACGTGGCCGGAGTCAGCTGGCCGCCAGTAAAACAGCACGTGGCCGCGAGAGAAACCTTGGAATTCCGCCTAACCTTACCGGCAGGTAGAAGGTGCTGGTTCCTGGCGGCAGGAATCGTGCCTTGCCGAGCGAAGTGGTGAGGAACTTAGCGAAAGGAGAGTCCACGTGTGCCTGGTCGGGCCGAGAGAAGCGCTCTGGGTCCCGATTCCAATCCCGCTCCGACACCAAATTGTTGGCTT
>NW_024432143.1:0-1757 GCF_017639785.1 Mesocricetus auratus
TATTGAGAAATAAGAAGTACAGTTTGTCGCGTCTGCTGCGCGGCCTGTGTCTGAGAACGTGCGGAGGGTGTCGGGGATTGACAACACAGAGACTCGTTCAACGATGTAAAGAAAACTTTAAGCAGGCCCCAAAAACGTTCAAGAAAACTTCCCAAGAAAGGCTCCCACCAGAGAAGCTTCTGCTCTCTCCTCTACCCTGGCTGGTTCTGCTCTGACCCCAGAAACTGATCTGGGCGTGGCAGAAGGGGCGGTTAGTCTTTGGACAAGGTCGAGGTCAGGGTGGTTTCTGTGGGCAGGCCTTTTCCAGGAACTTAATGCCCCCAGGCATTGTATTGTTTTTAGTAAACATGTCTTTAGTAAACATTGTCTTACAGCTGCCAACTCCCAGGCAGAAGGGGAAGTGGGTTTCTGCTCAAGGTCTGGTGTTCCCACAATTTACCCCTTTTTATTTTTAAATGAGGCACTCCTGGCTTAGGTCAAGTAGGGTCACCCTCCCTTTCCCGTCCTTGGGGGACCTTGAACCCCTGTCTTAGGTGGGAGGGGTCTTCCCCACAGGTGGCCCGTCATCAGAGCACCCCAACTTTAAATCATCTGTAACCAACCTTCATGGCTATCGGGATTGCCATGGGCTAGGCTAAGCAATACTTGGTTACGGATCTCTTGCCTCTGGAACAAGGCACGTTTGAGCCCGGCATAAAGCCAGAATGCCTACCGCCATTGTCACCATTCCCAGGACCCCCATTGACATAGTGCCTCTCCATCACCGTACCCATCACCAGATCTGGGCCATAACATTCTACCAGCCTTTATCTGTTACAAGGGTAACATGTACGTGATTTACATTTTGTTACAAGGGTAACCCGCATGTGACTTAGATTTACAATTTGATAAAGTTACAATTGTTTTAAGATCTGCTCAGGAAAGCATTTAGAAAGTGCACTTGTACAGATACATTAGGTAAAATCATTGATGTTACACATGTAGCATTATGAAAAATATGAACAATAGGCTTGTTGCACTATCCACAGAGCACCAATTTGTTCCTGTGGTGATGTAGTTTGTTGATTTAATGTCAGCTGATTATGTGACTTGAGTTAAAGTCTCCTTTTTGTCGCATTAGGACAAGTTGTATCTCTCTAGAAAAATACACTGGCCTAGTCGTGATTCCAGAAACAGGAACCATCAAGTCTGATATTTCAAGTGACCATGTCCTGTTTAATTACTGAAAAGAGGCTTTTGCCCCTCATCACAGTCCATACCAATGTCCAAATGTTTTAAATGGGTCCTTTTTTCTCTGTTGGCTTTACGATGAAAACTCATGGGTCCGGAAGGTTGATGTAGCAGGTCTGTTGAGAAACTGGAAATCTCGAATCGACTGTTTTCTTTCTTTCTTGGGCTCTAGATTCGATGACAGCAAGGGTCAGGAATACTGATTTAGGAGATCTCACTCAAACTGGCTTAGGTAGGCTCCCATGGTCTCAGGTCCAGTTTTTCTCTGCTCCATGCCGAAGCTTTTATTCTTTTCCTACAAGAAAACACAAACATGCCCTCGACCCCAAATTAGGGTCTTCTCCACTGTTTAGTGTATGGGTGTCTCCATTTGACCTGAGCAATGGTTGCTCAAGTTTCATCATGCCAGAATCTGTCTGAAGCTCACTGGCATTCACATTATAAAATTTTTAAATGAGGAGTGTATTATTTGATGAGTCATATGGGGACTGGGGACTGGGTTTCTGCTCAAGGTCTGGTGTCCCCAC
>NW_024432144.1:0-6427 GCF_017639785.1 Mesocricetus auratus
CTGTGGACAGAGCTCCCAATCCCGGCTGGAGCATCAGGTAAACAGGCCAGCTTCCCGGCCTGTGTTCCAGAGCCTGCAGATCGCCTGGGAACTGCACAGAGCTCCCAATACCGGCGGGAGCATCAGGTAAACAGGCCAGCTTCCCAGCCTGTGTTCCAGAGCCTGCAGATCGCCTGGGAACTGCACAGAGCTCCCAGTCCCGGTGGGAGCCAAGCACCCCAGACTCCAGATCTTCTCTCCCACCAAAGAGACCAGGAAACTACAGGAGCCAGGGAGACCAGAGGAGTAGCTGTTCCGGATCAGGTACAACAGGACCCAGCATAGGGTCCAGGGGACCAGGTAGGAGGCTAAGCGCCCCAGATTCCTGTTCTTCTTCTCTACCCACGGACCAGCATTTGGACAAGGTATAGAAGAACCACCAGATTACTGGACTTACTAGCACCCACCAAAAGGGAACTCTGGTCCCCAGACCAGGAAGGGGCTCTTTCTGCACCCACTAGAAGAAGAGATGGGAAAGAGACAATACAAAAACACAGTCAGCAACATAAAAACAAATATGACACCGCCAGATTCTAGAGACTCCACACCAGCAAGACCCCAATATTCCAACGCGAAGGAAGCAGAAGAGAACGACCTTAAAAGCAATTTCATGAAAATGATAGAGGCCCTAAAAGAGGATATTGGAAAATCCCTCAAAGAAATGGAAGAAAAAACAAACCAAAAAAATGCAAAAATTGGAAGAAAAAACAAACCAAAAAAGGCACGAAATGGAAGAAGAAATGAAGCAAAAAATGGAAGAAATGGAAGAAAAAGCAAAGCAAAAAATGCAAGAATTAGAAGAAGAAACATACCAAAAAAGGCAGGAAATGGAAGAAGAAACAAAGCAAAAAATGCAAGAAATGGTAGAAAAAACAAAGCAAAAAATGAAAAAAATGGAGGAAGAAACAAACCAAAAAAGGCAGGAAATGGAAGAAGAAACAAAGCACAAAATCGAAGAAATGGAACAAAAAGCAAACCAAAAAATGCAAGAAATGGAAGAAAGAACAAACCAAAAAATTCATAAAAGGCAACAAACGGACGAACAGATAAACAGAAAATTGCAAGAAGCAATGCAAATGCTGCAAGGGTTGAAAACTGAAATAGAGACACTAAAAAAACACAATCTGAAGAAAGGCAGAAAATAGAAAAGCTGGACAAACAGTCAGGCACTACCAATACAAGCATTACCAACAGAATAGAAGAGATGGAAGAGAGAATCTCAAGTGTTGAAGATACATTAGTAGAAATGGATTTATCAACCAAAGAAAACCTTAAATCCAACAAATCCTTAACACAAAACATCCAGGAATTATGGGACACCATGAAAAGACCAAACCTAAGAATAATAGGTATAGAAGAAGGAGAAGAAATCCACCTCAAAGGGGCAGAAGGCATATTCAACAAAATCATAGAAGAAAACTTCCCCAACCTTAAGAAAGACATGCCAATGAAGGTACAAGAAGCCTACAGAACACCAAATAGAGTGGACCACAAAAAAATCCCCTCGCCACATAATAATCAAGACCCCAAACATACAGAATAAAGAAAGAATATTAAGAGCAGCTAAGGAAAAAGGTCAAGTAACATATAAAGGCAGACCTATCAGAATTACACCTGATTTCTCCATGGAAACTCTGAAAGCCAGAAGGTCCTGGATAGATATTCTACCTACACTAAGAGACCATGGATGCCAGCCCAGACTACTATACCCGGCAAAGCTCTCAATCACTATAGACGGAGAAAACAAGACATTCCATGACAAAACTAGATTCAACCAATATGTGTCCACTAACCCAGCCCTACAGAAAATTTTGGAAGGAAAACTCCAACCCAAGGAAGCTAACTACAACCAGAAAAACATAAGCATTAGAGAATCCCTCTCTACCAACAGCCAAAAGAACAAAGGGGTGAAATTCCACCCATAATTCCACCAACAACAACCATCGCAAATCGAAGAAGGATGAGCAATCAATGGTCATTAATATCCCTCAATATTAACGGCCTTAACTCACCCATAAAAAGACACAGACTAGCAGAATGGATTCGAAGACAGAACCCTTCCTTCTGCTGCATACAAGAAACACACCTCACCCTCAAAGACAGACATTACTTGAGATTTAAAGGTTGGGAAAAAATTTGTCAATCGAATGGACCCAAGAAACAAGCCGGGGTAGCAATCCTAATATCTAACAAACTAGACTTTAAAATAAAATCAATCAAAAGAGATGAAGGAGGTCATTACATACTCATCACAGGTGAAACCCACCAAGATGAAGTGTCTATCCTGAACATCTGTGCCCCCAATACAAAGGCATCCACATTCGTTAAAGAAACATTATTAGAACTTAAATCTCATCTAAAGCCCCACGCAGTTATAGTGGGAGATTTCAACACACCACTCTCACCACTAGACAAGAATACCAGACAGAAACTCAACAAAGAAGCAAAGGGTCTAATAGAAGTAATGACCCAACTGGGATTAACAGATATCTATAGAACATTTCATCCACATAAAAAAGAATATGCCTTCTTCTCACCACCACATGGAACCTTCTCAAAAATCGACCACATACTTGGCAACATATCAAACCTCAGCAGCTACAAAAAAATTGGAATAACTCCATGCATCTTATCAGACCACCATGCCTTAAAATTAGAATTCAACAACAACACAAATTGCAGAAAACCTACAAACTCATGGAAATTGAATAATGCTCAACTGCACCATCCCTGGGTCAAAGAGGAAATAAAAAAAGAAATTAAAGACTTCCTCGAATTCAATGAGAATGAAGACACAACATACCCAAACCTATGGGACACTTTGAAAGCAGTGCTACGGGGGAAGTTCATAGCACTAAGTGCTCACATGAAGAAACAGGAAAACAGCTATACCAGAGAATTAACA
Source organism: Mesocricetus auratus (assembly GCF_017639785.1). Taxonomy (NCBI): domain Eukaryota; kingdom Metazoa; phylum Chordata; class Mammalia; order Rodentia; family Cricetidae; genus Mesocricetus; species Mesocricetus auratus. The sequence goes on from NW_024432144.1 coordinate 2,945, forward strand.
TCACAGCTAAAAGCTCTAGAACACAAAGAAGCAAACTTCCCCAGGAGGAGTAGATGCCAGGAAATAATCAAATTGAGGGCTTAAATCAACAAAGTAGAAACCTGGAAAACAATACAAAGAATCAATGCAACGAAGAGTTGGTTCTTTGAGAAAATCAACAAGATAGACAAACCTTTGTCCAAACTTACCAAACAGCAGAGAGTGAACATGCAAATTAACAAAATCAGAAATGAAAAGGGGGACATAACAACAGACTCTGAGGAAATCCAGAGAATCATTAGGTCATACTTTGAAAACCTGTACTCCACAAAATTCGAAAATTTAAAGGAAATGGATGACTTCCTGGACAGCTATCATTTGCCAAAACTAAATCAAGAACAGATAAGCAATTTAAATAGACCTATAACCCCTATGGAAATAGAAGCTGTCATCAAAAGTCTCCCAACCAAAAAAAGTCCAGTTCCAGATGGCCTCAGTGCAGAATTCTACCACAAATTCAAAGAACAGCTTATACCAATTCTTCTCAAAGTGTTCCACACAATAGAAGCAGAAGGGTCTTTGCCAAACTCTTTCTATGAGGCTTCAATAACCTTGATCCCCAAGCCACACAAAGATACAACCAAGAAAGAGAACTTCAGACCAATATCCCTCATGAACATTGATGCAAAAATACTCAATAAAATACTGGCAAATCGGATCCAAGAACACATCAAAACAATCATTCACCACGATCAAGTCGGTTTCATCCCAGGGATGCAGGGATGGTTCAACATACGAAAATCCATCAACGTAATCCACCATATAAACAAGCTGAAAAACAAAAATCACATGATCATCTCACTAGATGCTGAAAAAGCCTTTGACAAAATCCAACACCCCTTCATGATAAAGGTCTTGGAGAGATCTGGGATAACAGGGACATACTTATACATAATAAAAGCCATATACAGTAAACCAACAGCCAACATCAAACTAAATGGACAGAAACTCAACGCAATTACTCTAAAATCAGGAACAAAACAAGGCTGTCCACTCTCTCCATACCTTTTCAACATGGTACTTGAAGTTCTAGCTATTGCCATATGACAACAAAGGGGGATCAAGGGGATACAAATTGGGAAGGAAGAAGTCAAACTTTCACTGTTTGCAGACGATATGATAGTTTACATCAATGACCCAAAGAACTCTACCAGGGAACACTTACAGCTGATTAACACCTTCAGCAAAGTGGCAGGTTACAAGATCAACTCAAGAAAGTCAGTAGCCCTACTATATACAGATGATAAAAGGGCTGAAAGAGAAATCAGAGAAACATCACCCTTTACAATTGCCACAAACAACATAAAATACCTTGGGGTAACGCTAAACAAACAAGTGAAAGACCTGTATCGTAAGAACTTTGAATCTTTAAAGAAAGAAATTAAAGAAGCCCTCAGAAAATGGAAAGATCTCCCATGCTCTTGGATAGGTAGGATCAATGTAGTAAAAATGGCAATCCTGCCAAAAGCAATCTACAGATTCAATGCTATCCCCATTAAAATCCCAGCACAATTCTTCACAGACCTTGAAAGAACAATAATCAATTTTGTATGGAAAAACAAAAGACCCAGGATGGCCAAAACATCCCTGTTCAACAAGGCAACGTCCGGAGGCATCACTATCCCTGACCTCAAGCTCTATTATAGAGCTATAGTCCTGAAAACAGCTTGGTATTGGCACAAAAATAGACAGGTAGACCAATGGAATCGAATTGAAAATAAGGGTATTAACCCACACGCGTACAAACATCTGATCTTTGACAAAGAAGCTAAAAATATACAATGGAATAAAGAAAGCATCTTCAACAAATGGTGCTGGCATAATTGGAGACTGGCATGTAGAAGAATGCGGATCGATCTATGTTTATCGCCATGCACAAAACTTAAGTCCAAATGGATCAAAGACCTCAACATAAATCCAGCCACACTGAACCTCTTAGAAGAGAAAGTGGGTGGTACCCTTGAACGAATTGGTACAGGAGACAGCTTCCTGAACATAACACCAGTAGCACAGACAGTGAGATCAACAATTAATAAATGGGACCTACTGAAACTGAGAAGCTTCTGTAAGGCAAAGGACACAGTCAGCAAGACAAAAAGGCAGCCCACAGAATGGGAAAAAATATTCACTAATCCCACATCTGACAGAGGGTTGATCTCCAAAATTTACAAAGAACTCAAGAAGCAAGTCTCCAAAACAGCAAAGGACCCAATTAAGAAGTGGGCTGCAGAACTAAATAGAGAGTTTTCAATAGAGGAGTCTAAAATGGCTGAGAGGCACTTGAGAAAGTGCTCAACATCCTTAGCCATCCGGGAAATGCAAATCAAAGCAACTCTGAGATACCATCTCACTCCTGTCAGAATGGCTAAAATCAAAAACACCAATGACAATTTATGCTGGAGAGGATGCGGTGAAAGGGGGACACTCCTCCATTGCTGGTGGGAGTGCCAACTGGTTCAGCCACTTTGGAAAGCAGTATGGAGATTCCTCAGAAAAATGGGAATAAACCTACCACAAGACCCAGCAACTGCACTCTTAGGCATATATCCAAAAGATGCCCATTCATATAACAAAGATGTCTGTTCCACTATGTTCATAGCAGGTTTATTTGTAATAGCCAGAACTTGGAAGCAACCTAGATGTCCCTCACCCGAAGTGTGGATAGAGAAAATGTGGTACATCTACACAATGGAGTACTATTCAGCAGAAAAAAATAATGGAATCATGAGATTCGCAGGCAAATGGATGACACTAGAAGAAACCATCCTGAGTGAGGTAACCCAGTCACAAAAAGAGAAACATGGCATGTACTCTCTCATATATGGATTTTATTCATAGATCTGGGGAGTGCCAGCCTACAATCCTATGGCCAGAGAGTCTGGGAAACAGTAACTTCATTTACTGGCTGGTTAAGTACTGAGCTGAACTCAAGAAAGCCAGTATCAGAGAGGGAGGACTGATGATCAAAGGGATTAAGACTGGGCTGGTTGAACCCCCAGAAACAGCTGACCTGACAAAGGTTAACTCTTGAATCCCAGGCATCAGCCTGGGAATCCAGCATGGGACTGATCAAGACCCCCTGAATCTGGGTGTCAGTGAGGAGGCCGAGGTAATCTATTGAGCCTTGGACAGCAGATCAGTACCCATCCCAAGTATACACACGGTCTCTGGACTCCCATAGAACAAAGTGAGGTGCACTCTCACCCTGAACTCTTGGGGAAGGTTCTAGGCCCTGCCCTATATGAAATGACAGACTATGGACACCCCCATGGAGGGCCTCACCCTCCCTGGGGGAATGAGGGGATAATGGGGGGGATGGGGGAGGGCACGGGAGGAGGGGAGGGAAAGGGAGAGGGACCTCGTACTGACTTGTGAAGCAACCTTGTTTCTTATCTAAATTTAAAATGGAAAATAAAAAAATATTAATAAAAAGAAAAGAAAAAA
>NW_024432145.1:0-787 GCF_017639785.1 Mesocricetus auratus
CCTAATTTTAACACACACATCTATGAACACTTGATTTTTGACAAAGAAACTAAAACTGTACAATGGAAAAAAGAAAGCATCTTCAACAAATGGTGCTGGCATAACTGGGTACTGGTATGCAGAAGACTGCAGATAGATCCATGTTTATCGCCTTGTACAAAACTTAAGTCCAAATGGATCAAAGACCTCAACATAAATCCAGCCACACTGAAACTTTTAGAAGAGAAAGTGGGAGATACTCTTCAAGGAGTTGGTACAGGAGACCACTTCCTGAACATAACATGAGTGGCACAGGCAGTGAGATCGACAATTAACAAATGGGACCCTCTGAAACTAAAAATCTTCTGTAAGGCAAAGGACACAGTCAAAAAGACAAAACGGCAGGCCACAGAATGGGAAAAGATATTCACCAACCCTACATATGGCAGAGTGCTAATCTCTAAAATTTACAAAGAACTCAAGAAACAAGTCTCCAAAACACCAAAGGATCCAATTTAAAGGTGGGGTACAATTCTAAATAGAGAATTCTCAACAGAGGAGGCTAAAATGGCCAAGAGACACTTAAGAAAGTGCTCAACATCCTTAGTCATCAGGGAAATACAAATCAAAACAACTCTGAGATAGCATCTTACTCCTGTCAGAATGGCTAAAATCAAAAACACCGAAGACAATTTATGCTGGAGAGGATGTGGAGAGAGGGGAACACTCCTCCACTGCTGGTGGGAGTGCCGGCTCATAGAGCCTCTTTGGAAATCAGTATGGAGATTCCTCAGGAAAATGGGAATTA
>NW_024432146.1:0-6007 GCF_017639785.1 Mesocricetus auratus
CGCTACCGTCTCGCCAGCAAGAACGACGCAGAACACTCGGATCCTTCTGCAGTAAAGCTTTAATGCATCTTGAGAGATAGATGATCAGCTTCTTAGAGGGAGACCCCAAGCTAAGAAACCCAGCCCCTTATATAAGCCTAGGAGCTCCGAGTGAGATGTGTAGAGCCGGGATTGGTGGTTTGCACATCACCCCAGATGACGTCACGGGAGAGGCACAGTTTAAACGGTTAACTCCAACTGACAGCGACAGTTAACTCCAACTGACAGCGACAGTTAACTCCAACTGACAGCGACAGTTAACTCCAACTGACAGCGACAGTTAACTCCAACTGACAGTGGATGTCAGCGCCATCTTCTAACGGCAATAGCGATAGCGAGGGCGGCTCCTCACATCTCCCCCTATTCATTTATTTTTGAAGCAATAGGACACCCACAACTTTGGAGTGGAGATAGAGGTCAAATCCCCATGTGCAAATTCGGAACATGTACAAAGCTCCTCTCCAGGGTCTTATCCCCAGAGGAAGTCCTGACCAGTCCGATGTCTTTTTTCTGGGGGAAGGAGATCATGACATAGAACCTTCATGCAAGATGACTTATCTCCCAGGAGAAAGTCGTTATACCGCAGACCTCTCCTGTGCAGTGCTTAGCCTTGCAACTCCTTGGGCTGCTGAAGCCTACCCACTCTATCCCGTGCAATGAGACTAGCCTCGTGGGGTGCAAGAGCTGGGAGGCCAGCGACCTATTGCTTTAACATGGTTAACCAAATGTCAGGGATGCTCCGTGTTCTAAGGCAGCAAGTGCTTGTGCCACCACCACTTTCTCCTTTTGTTTGGGCTCTGAGCGTACACACCATCCAAAGCATCAACACTATTCCACAGCAGAGAACTAGGCTAAATGATCCTACCCCCACCCATTCCTTAAAATAAGAAAATGCAGATGAAATCCAGGGGGAGAGGTCTTCCATCAGAGAAAGATCCAGATGCGTCGAATTCACTTGCAGGATCGCCATTCTCAACTCACGGAGTGTCTGCTCAAACTCAAAAGTCCAATTCTGTAATAAATGTTGAGACAGAGCTTTTGACAGGTTAGCTGCTCTTGTAAAATTCTCATATTGTACTAAGTGACACAAAGGCCAGGCAACTTTGTTCACATCCCAATTTGGCCATCTGCCACAATATATCCAATTGTTCCTGAACCAAATTAATCTGTTGGTTTACCAACATCAGGCCTCCTTGTATCTGAGAATTGGCAGTGGCCTGTTTATCTAGGACCATGGTCACAGTGGCCTATAGTTCATTAATGGTTTGAGTTGTCTGCACAGTGGCAGAAAGTGCAAGGGCCGAGGCGGTAACCGAAGCAGTAACCGCGGCGGTGGCTATCAGGCCCACAATAATAGCAGAGATCCCAAAATCTCGCTTTTCCCTAAACAAACTCAAATTACTTGGCGCCTCAACAGGAGCTGGAATAAATCGAGGCATGCGCATTACCAAAGCAAAAGGGTGCTTAATAGCATCCCAGCATAATGCATAAAAACAATTCTAAGCAGAACAATTTATTTCTTTCTGATTCTTACCTAAGGTATCATTACTCACAACCCAAATAAAGGGCAGCTGAATAATTAGTTCTCTTAAAAGGGGTATACTTAACATTGGAGGAGGACCAATCAGATGATCCAGAGCTCTGTCCCTCACTCAGACTGTTGCCTAATGCCCCTTTCCAATCAAAAGTAATCTGTCCCTTCTCACTATCATAGGAGAAAGATCAGTACAGCTTCCATTAATTCAAAAGGATTAGCATTAGATCTTTCTGGATCCATATGAATAAAATTATCCTTTAATGAAGAAATCACAGTAAAGCACAAGCTTCCTACTAATGACAAGGTTCTCTCATCCTGAAAACTCTGTATCTGAGGATCTAAAGGCAAAAAGGCAAGCCCCAACTCTCTATTATTTGTGAAAAATCTAGGGAACACCTGGGCATTCTGCATCACTGGCATCGGTAGGGGGAAGGTAGACATGATGGCCCACCGTAACTCTCCCATCATACTAGGAACCATCATCCCGAGTAGGAGAGTCTTCATCACCCACTTGGCCTCCATCCTTCTTATTCTGGAGTTGTGAAGGAGCTCTTCGAGTGAGTCTTTCAGGGATCCACAGGGGGTTTTCTTCCTCCTGTGGAAAAACACACACAGCTCCCCTGGATCTTATAAGAATAGGATCCGGGCCTTTCCAGAGATCAGTCAAGACATCTTTCCATTTTACCATTTCTTTTGGCCTATCAGGCTCTAAACTGTGGCGATCAGCCGCAGTGTGGCCTTGGGCATCACAGTTCAAGAAATTAAGGGTAAAAAGTGCCATGGATACAGCAACTCTTGGTACCGAGGGTAGAACATCCTCAATACTCCCCTTTTGTTTAATCAGATATGATTTGAGTGTACGATGGGCACGTTCCACAATGCCCTGTCCTTGAGGGTTATAAGGTAGGCCAGTTAGATGGGTAACATCCATTTGCCGACAAAACTGTCGGAATTTTTGAGAGGTATATGCTGGTCCATTGTCTGTTTTTAAAATTCTGGGTTTTCCTCAAGCACTCCAGGCCTCAAGGCAATGTTGAATCACATATGAGGCCTTTTCCCCTGTTAGGGTGTGGCAAACATTACGCCAGAACAGGTGTCAACAGAAACATGAACATATTGAAGCCTTCCAAAAGAGGGAATATGAGTAACATCCATCTGCCACATCTGCAATGGTCTAATGCCACGTGGGTTTATTCCCATGTGGGGAGTAGGTAAGAATTCGCAGCAATTCTGGCATTGAGTAACAATTTCCCTAGCCTCTTTCCTGGATAGAGCAAAACGACGGCGCAAGGTCTCAGCCGTCACATGAAAGCGCTTATGGAATTCTTTTGCTGCTTGTGCATGGGTAGACAAGGCAGCGGCCACCAGCTTTGTAGCCTTGTCCGCTAAGTCATTCCCTAAGGACATGGGACCTGGGAGTCCAGAATGTGCTCGGACATGGGTAATGAAAACAGGAAATCTCCTATTTAACAAGGCAGCTTGTATCTTCTGAAAGATGTTAGCAACTCTGCTGGAGGATCTTATTATTCCAGCTATCTCAAGGAGATTAACTGCATTAACCACATAAGAGGAATCTGATACAATATTGAGGGGTCCTGGAAAAGCCTCAAGAACCTCCAGTACTATCAGACATTCTACAACTTGAGGTGAAGTTTCATTATATTGTTTAGATATAACCCTATCCTTGACCACATAAGCTCCCATACCAGTTTTTGATCCATCAGTGTACACCACAGTCCCATCTGGGAGTGGGTCTTTAGCTGTCACTTGTGGAAACACTATAGCCTGGTTTAGGGCAAACTGTAAAATTGGATGCTTTGGAAAATGATTATCAATTTGTCCTGAAAAGGAAGTAACTAAAACTGCCCAATCACTAGATGTGGCTGCCAAGGTCTGAACTTGTGCAGCAGTATAAGGCACAATCAAGGAATCAGGATCCCTGCCAAAATGTGTAACAGCTGCTTTTATTCCGCAAGCGCGAGCTGTGCAACAGCATCAGGGTACCAGTCAATAATCTTAGCAGGGGAAGCATTTGGATGAATCCAAAGTAATGGTCCATGTTGCCACAGGACTGCAGTTGGCAATTGAGCTGTCTTAAAAACACACAGATTAAAAGGTAGTGACTCCTCAATACGTTGTAATTGTGCTTCCTGTAAGGCCTCTTCCACCATCTGTAAGGCTCGGTGGGCGGCAGGGGTAAATTTTCTGGGTGAGGAGATATGAGGCTCACCCTCCAGGAGATCGAAGAGGGGTTTTAGATCAGCAGATGGAATTTTTAAAAAGGGCCTCAACCAATTTATATCTCCCAGAAGTTTCTGAAAATCATTTAATGTTTGTAAGTGGTCTTTGCGAATTTCTATTTTCTGAGGAACTATATTTTTGGGAGTAATCATTGAGCCCAAAAAGAGGCCTGTATCTGCAATTTGAACCTTTTCTGAGGCAATCTCTAATCCCCACTGTTTTAATTCAGCCACCAGCATGGGAAAAGCCTTTGTAAAACATCTAACTCTTTGTGACAAATAAGAATATCGTCCATATAATGGATAACGATTAAAGATGTAAATTGCTTCCTAATTGGCTCCAAAGCCTCCTGCACATACAGCTGACATATTGTTGGGCTATTGGCCATGCCTTGCGGCAGTACCTTCCACTGAAATCTCTTGTCTGGTTCCATATGATTAAGAGAAGGGATAGTGAAGGCAAACCTTGGTCTATCCCGTGGGTAAAGTGGAATAGAGAAGAAACAATCCTTAATATCTATAATAATAAGCTTCCAATCTTGAGGAAGTGCAGAAAGCAAAGGAAGGCCTCTTTGAACAGGGCCAAAAAGATGCATCTGATTGTTAATGGCCCGCAGGTCGTGGAGTAATCTCCACTTCCCAGATTTCTTCTTAATAACAAAAATTGGTGTATTCCATGGGGAGGTAGAAGGCTCTAGATGCCCCAGCCGTTCCTGTTCTTGCACTAATCTTGTGACAGCCTCTAATTTTTCAGAGGATAGAGGCCATTGAGAGACCCATAACGGCTCCTCTGTTTTCCATGGTATGGGTCGTGAAGCCTCAACGGCCCCTAAATAAAACCCAGTCCTTTTCTACCCCGATTTCCGTGTTGCGTAATGGGTTTTATTCTGCCTTGTTCTTGCCTACCCAAGCCTCTACCGTTTGTATACCCCATCTTTGCCATAATGGCTGATGCCTGGGGGGAGTATTCATTAGTTAGGGTCATGCCCATGGCTTGTAACACATCCCGTCCCCATAAATTTACAGGGAGTGGCAACACATAGGGGGTAAAACATCCCTGTTTGCCCTCAGCATTCCGCCAGGTTAAGGCTGAGGCACTGATGGCAGGAGAGGACTGGTATCCAAGACCTTGTAGAGAATGAGATGAAACAACAGTGGGCCAAGACTTCGGCCACCAATGGAGTGAAATAATGCTTTTGTCTGCTCCCGTATCCATTATCCCTTCAAATTCTTTTCCATTAATTAACAATTTTATTGTAGGTCTCTCATTTAGGGGTATAGCCAGATAGGCTGAATCACTTCCAGAAGATCCCATAGCCCTTTTTTGTAAAGTGTAGGTTTCTCCATCCCCGAGGGAGGGCAGCAACACCAGTTGTGCAATTCTATCTCCCTGCTTTATAGAAAATACACCCCGAGGGCTAGAACAGAGAACTTGAATCTCCTCTTTATGATACGGGTCAACAATTCCAGGATATATAATGAGTCCCTGTAAAGTTAAGGAGCCACGGCCCAGAATAAGCCCAATGGTGGCAGGGGGCAAAGGTCCAGGGGAATGGACTGGGACCGGTTGAACATTCATTTGGGGCATGAGTAAGAAGTCGGAGGCGGCACGCAAGTCCATTCCGGAGGTTCCTCGGAAACCTCTACTTCCTCTTGATTGCTTTTCTGAAATTGGTTCCCATATTTCTGAGGGCCCTGGGACCATGGGCCCCGTGACCCGTTTTTTGATTGGGGTACCTTGGTTCTTCAATAGGGGGCAGAAGCCTCCCTTTACATCCCGGACTGACCTGCATTCGCTAGCCCTATGATAACCTTTACCACAACGATGGCAAAGCTTCGATTCTCTTGTTCTTTCAGGGGCTTGACAATCTTTCTTAAGGTGCCCCATTCTCCCACAATTAAAACAAGCTTTTCGATTAGATAAATCTCTATACCTGTGCGTTTGTAAAATGGCGGCAGCTAGTCCTGCATTGGTTAGGGGTCCCCCCAGCTCCCTGCACACTCTGAGCCAATCTTGTAAACCTTTGCTTTTGCGAGGGGCGATAGCCGCTCGACATTCCTGGGTTGCTTGTTCATAGACAAGTTGCTCAATCAGGGGCATAGCTTGTTCTGAATCACCAAAGATGCGACTGGCGGCCTCTGTCATTCTGGCCACAAAGTCTGAAAATGGCTCTTGGGGTCCTTGGACAAT
>NW_024432147.1:0-2485 GCF_017639785.1 Mesocricetus auratus
GTTTTGTATGAGGTATTAAAATGTCCTGTATATGTGGCAAATCCACATACTGAAGTTTATTTGCTAGTTCATGTATTCCTTCAGTTTATCTGCTGGTTCAAATATTCCTTCTTTGACTCTGTTCATCTTCTGTTGTGTTTTCACTTTATGATAGGCAATTTTTTTACTGAAATGTATAGAATGGGTTGATTATTATCTAAGTGGATCATTGTTTACTTAACTATTAGGTAGTGTTATACTTTTCACATAAAGGTCTGTGAAAGGTTGATGGCTTCTTGTTCCTGTTTTTTTTTTTTTTTTTTGTTTCCACAAATTTCCTTCAGATGCCATTGTTAGTTATCCATCCTGGTTTGGATGTCAGTACTTTGTCATGGCTACCTTTGAATTCCTATGTCTCATGTTTCATCCTCATGAGTTCAAGACCAAGGGTAGATGATGTACCCCCGATGTGTGCTCCTTTGTTGACATGTTTCAACAATGTTAATATTAACATGCTTAAGAAGGTAAGAAAATACTTCATGTGTCTATCCAAAGAATTGTTTGCATTTTACATCTGTCTTTTAGAGATATAATAAAATAATCATCAATCAACTGTGTATTTAAAAACATAGCTTGTTGTACTATGGATAAGTATACTTTTCAATATCCTGCTTCTTCATGATGCAGTTTTTTTTTTTTTTTTTTTGCTTTTTGAGACATGGTTTCTCTGTGGCTTTGGATGCTGTCCTGGATCTAGTTCTTGTATACTACGGTGGTCTCGAACTCACATAGACCCACCTGCCTCTGCCTCCCTAGTGCTGGTAATAAAGGCGTGCATCACCACTGCCCGGCCATGATACAGTTTTGATTCATTTGGAATTATCTTGAGATGCCACATATTGTTAAGATAGATTTATTTTTAAAAAACATGTCTGGTGTGTGTGTGTGTGTAAAATGTGATTATGGCTTAGAATTTGTAACATATATGTTTGTGGGTTTTCTTTTAGCCCTTTCAAGGTCACGTTGTCAGCATTATACACCACAGACATTTTTCCTTCTAAGGCAGCTCACTATTACTAAAATAAGCTTAGAAACATCATGTCAGTATAATATTGTATTCTATTCAAACTGTAATTGACATTTAAGAAAAGAGCAACATGATATATATTTATGCTGCCATCTTTTTTGCATTTTTTGTTAGTTTATTCTGAGTACTAAACTCTTGTGGCCCTGATGTCCGCAAGACCCAGGGAGATGAAATGCCAAGGCAAGGGCTGGTGTGATGAGCCACCACATCTGCTGTTCCCATTGTAGGTAGGGGGTGTCTGAGAGCATTGCTTGTTTTCTTGGTCACTGCTGTTGGAGAGGGGGATATTTAAGGACCAAGCTTTCACTGCACCTCTGATGTCTTTTGTCACAGGAGCTCCATGGCAGGTTTTTTATCTTTCCACACTGGAATGCTGATGGAGTGACAGGGAGGGTCTTCACTGAAGACAAGACCTCAGCAGTTAGTGAGGAGAGGGGCTGATGCCTGCCACCTATCTGGGTATGTGAGAAAGGCTTGGCTACACTTTTTTGCCCATAGGCTGAACCGACAGGGTCCCTGTGGTCAGATGGGTATGGAGTCAGCTTTTTGTCCCTTGCCCTTCCTGGTATGGTGAGCATTCTGGGCTAAACCAAGGCCATGTGTACTTTACCACAGATGCACCCAGGGGTAAAGGGGGCTCAGAGGTCCTCCACCCACACCCAGGCTGTTCTTGTTCCTCAGGGGTTCTGCAGTACACTTTTTTTGTAAGTTTGTAGCATTAAACTAATTTGGAAGATGAAATTGGCTTTGCCATGCAACTCTTATGTGCTGGCTAACTGGCATTTAAGCTGGTATGTTTTTTTTTTAATAATTTGCCTTATCCTATTCTCAAATTACTGCCGCCCCTGCACCAGTAACTGGCATTAATCCTTCACTCCTCCCTTCTCCTTTCCCCCTGCCTCCTCTTTCCCCTACTTCCATCTGTCGATTTCCTCCTAAGTTTCCTAGTGTCCTCTCCCTATATGGCCCGTTGACCTCTGCCTTCTCCTCCCCCCTCCTCATGCCCTTCCCTTCCCTGTACTCTGCTCAGGTACATTTGATGAAGTAACAATGAGTTCGTATGTTCATCTGTGCTGTCTTCCCCAAAACAGTCAATGCTAGTGTAAAAGCAGCCATTGTAGAATTTGTTCCTCCAGACACGCCAAATAATATCAAGACAAACAGGAGCTTGGGCTGCTGAATGTGCATTTGATAGTTATTCAGTTTTGTAATTTGATTATATTTTTCTTAATAGAACACATGCTAGAGAATGATGGAGGAAAATATCAGACTTGTAGGTGTGTAAAGAGAAGACACAACCAGGAAGAAAGGTTACAAGAAAAGTAGAATTCCCTGAAACCTTCCTCATCAGTGACCTCTTTGAAGATCTCAAGATTGAAGAAGATATATGATCCCAGAAAGGTAAGTAAACACAAAGTG
>NW_024432148.1:0-16101 GCF_017639785.1 Mesocricetus auratus
AGAAGCTGTCTGAGCAAGTGAGTAATTACTTAAGGGTATAGACGCTAGGGGATGAAGATAACCCAGCAGGTAAAGGTATCCACACATGAGCTCAGAGGTACTGAGAAGAAAGTGGGAATTCATCTTATCCTGGTTAAAGGAAGAAAACCGACACAGACCCAGTGGGGTTTAATGATGGCGTTATTTTTTACTTTATTTTATTTTTGCCATCTTTCTGGGTGTTTGGGATCAGTAGAAGAAAAGAAGGCATGAGAGTTTGGATCAAGATGTATAGAGTAAGAGTAGAAAGTACCCTCTACTCTTAGAATGGAGAAAGGGGTGATAGACGAGGAAATATGAGATAGATTCATGTGTGGGTTGTGACCAACAGGGTGAATAGGGTGAACTGCAGTGTAATGTGGCAGAGGTCTTGGACCAGCTCATAGGAGCCATCTGGCTTAACTAACAGAAGGACAGCAGTATTATAGGGACAGAGTTGGAATGAGGTGTCAGGTAGGTGATAGTGGGTTTTAGTCCTAGTTGTTTTTTAAGAGATGAGACATTGAAGAAGAGCATAGCAAGGCTGAGGGATCCTTGATAAATGTGTGTGTGGGTGATGGGAATCTAGAGCAGGTGTAAAAGTACCCTATGCTTTGGTGTTAATTAGTGAAGGAGGACGTGGGGATGTGGGTCCTTGTTCTAAGGAGATATCAGAGACAACAAAGGGGTGTTTGACTGTGGGCAGAGAGAGAAACAGGGTTTTTTTGCGTTAGGCCTCATCCCATCAAATGCTCAGGATAGGGAAGTATCACAAAGAGATGCAAGAAGGGGGGTGTTATTTACATACAGCAGGCAAGCTGTGGTCTTGTAAGTTTTGGTTCTACCATCATTCTCACTATGGAGGCCTGAGAAGGTTAGTTTTGCCAGAATATAAAGGCTGACCAACTGCATGTCCTCTGCATCTGAGACACATGAAATCAACGTGTCTTCCTCCTGAACAGTGACCCTGGAATCTTCCATTAATATTAGAAGTGTGTGCTTGGGAATTGAGGTCCCAGGACACCGTCAGTCTTCAGTCACCAGCAGTCACCAGGCCCAAACAATTGCTCAAAGTATCCTGTGAGGATTTGGGGAAGGAGATGGCATACGTGGTCTTGACAGGCATAGACAAGCAACCTTTCAGTGTCTCTCTCTTCCACATTATAGAAATGTCTTTGGTGGTGGGTGAGGTGACAGGTATACTTTTGCCCAGTGTCTGGTTTTTCTTCATCAAAAGAAGGGTCCTGGTGGCACATGTTGCAACACTGTTGTCCTTGAAGGAGCCAACAGGCAGCATCCGGAAGCTGGTATTTTTGTTTGTCTCAAGCCTTCTCATCAATCTGTTTCCCTCAGCTATTAAAGATCTTGAATGTTCTTTGAGAAAGTTAACAAGATGGACAAACCTTTCTCCAAACTAACCAAAACACAGAGAGAGAACATGCTAATTAACAAAATCAGAAATGAAAAGGGGGACATAACAACGGACACTGAGGAAATCCAGAGAATCATCAGGGCATACTTTGAAAATCTGTACTCCACAAAATTGGAAAATTTAAAGGAAATGGACAATTTCCTGGATAGATATCACTTGCCAAAACTAAATCAAGAACAGATAAACAATCTAAACAGAAATAGAAGCAGTCATCAAAAGTGTCTCAATCAAAAAAGGCCCAGAACCAAATGGCTTCAGTGCAGAATTATACTAGAAATTCAAAGAAGAGCTAATTCCAATACTCCTCAAAGTGTTCCACATAATAGAAGTGGGAGGCTCACTGCCAAACTCTTTTTATGAGGCTACAATTACCTTGGTACCCAAGCCACACAAAGACACAACCAAGAAAAAGAAATATAGACCAACTTCCCCCATGAACATCAATGCAAAAATATTCTCTGATTTCTTTCTCAGCTACTTTATCATCTGTATATAATAGGGCTACTGATTTTTTTGAGTTAACCTTGTATCCTGCCACCTCTCAGGAGATCAGACCCCGTACAGCCAGGGCAGCACAATAGAGCCAGCCATGTTATCAGAGGTTTGTGTGAGCCACACCTAGGGTTGTGAACATGAGAGATCTGTCCCCATCACTCATCTGTCTGGTGGCAGCAAGAGCAGGTGGGAGAGCATGTCCTGAGGTTGCAAGAGAAAGAGAGCTGTCCCTGGCCCCTACCAGAAGCAACACTCCAGAGGGCCAGGCCCAAATAGTGAGCAAGTGAGAACTGTTCTCATTATTTATCTGTCTTATGGAGGCATGGGCAGGAAATAGTTGTCCTCCCCTATCAACACCTGGGGTAAATGGGGAACTGCACCTGTGGACACAGGAGTGGGTGACTGTCCCTGACCCCTGCCAGCCTTGCATGAATGGTTCTTCTTCAGTGAAGCGTGATATGCACACTACACAAATACAGCATAGTGTGTTTCTATTCTGCTATTAATGAACATCTAAGTTTCTGGTTTGCCTGTTAGAAATAATACTAGCGGGTCCATTTTGCATATGCCCATTGTATACATATGCACAAATAAAATTACTATAGCATGACTTGATTTTGTTTAAAATTAATAACTATGCCAAAGTCTTACAACATAGTTAGAAGCATTTTTTCTTTCATCAAGTATAACATATCACCCCTAAAAATGTATATACTGACCTGTGTAAGTTAGAATAATAGGTTTGAGATGATCTCTAGAGTCTTTTTATTGCTTTCTGTTTTTAAGAAGGGTGCAAAATACACATGAAATATCAAACGTTGCTGTGTGTAGCAGGACCTTGCTCTCTACTATCACTGCCCATCCCATTACGGGATACAGCACAACACATTACATTATTACTCTACATATATTAACGTCTCAGCATGCACTGTACACTCATTCTTCTCTTATCTGTTGTACTTATATTTTCTTGCTGTTTACCACACTGCTAATAGGAATGTTGTATCATTCCAATTTACTTATAGTAAATCATAAAGCAATGAGACCTCTCATACAGATCTATTTCTGTAGTCTTGGAAATATCCTGTTTTACCAGGCACTTTTATCTGTGGATTATTATGATGAGGATTTCCTCCTCAGCTGTACTGTTTAACTGAAACAATGACTTTATATAATAATAATGTTAGTTTAAGTAGGATGTTAATGAATGTCTATAATATAGTAAGCAATTATGATAGATGTTAGTTTAGTGGAAACTTTAATATAGGTAAAGGTAGGACAAAATGTTGCCTCTGCCTCTGATAAATCAGAGACTGCAGAGGATAAAAACTAAAACAAGGAAGTGTCACACAGCTAGAACACGTGAGTTTCTAATGAGGAGCCACATAGACTGTGGCTTAAGATAATGATTAAGAAAAACAATTGACTATCTCTGATTAGGCTAACTTATTCCATTCACTCATCAGTTGAGGTGCTTCTAGGCTGCTTCCACATTCTGGCTATTACAAACAACACTGCTATGAACATAGTTGAACATATATCCTTGTTGTATGAATGTGCATCCTTTGGGTATATTCTGAAAAGTGGCATTGATGGATCTTGAGGTAGACTGATTCCCATTTTCTTGAGAAACCACCATACTGATTTCCAAAGTGGCCACACAAGTTTGCACTCCCACCAAAACCGAAGGAGTGTTCCCTTTCTCTACATCCTCTCCAGAACAGACTGTCACTGTGGTTTTTTTTTTGTTTTGTTTTGTTTTTTTAGCCATTCTGGCTGGTGTAAGATGTTGTCTCAGAGTTGTTTTGATTTGCATTTCCCTGACAGATAAGGATGTTGAACACTTTCTTAAGTTTGTTTCAGCCATTTTAGATTCCTCTATTGAGAATTCTCTATTTAGTTCTGTAACCCACTGTTTAATTTAATTATTTGGTGTTTTGGTGACTAGCTTCTTGAGTTCTTTCTATATTTTGGAAATCAGCTCTCTGTCAGATGTGGGATTGGAAAACATCTTTTCCCATTCTGTGAGCTGCCATTTTGTCTTGTTGACCATGTCCTTTGCCTTACAGAAGCTTTTCAGTTTCAGGAGGTCCCATTTATTAATTGGTGATTTCGGTGTCTGTGCTACTGGGCTCATGTTCAGGAAGTGATCTCCTGTACCAATTCTTTCAAGGGTTCCTCTCTCTTTCTCTTCTAGGAGGTTTAGTGTGGTTGGATTCATGTGGAGGTATTTGATCCATTTGGACTTAAGTTTTCTGCATGACAATAGATATGGATATATCTGCAATCTTTTACATATCAGCATCCAGTTATGCCAGTACTATTCGTTGAAGATGCTTTCTTTTTTCCATTGTATAACTTTAGCTTCTTTGTCAAACATCGAATGTTGGTAGGCAAGTGGGTTAATATCTAGATCTTCAATTAGATTCCATTGGTCTAGCTATCTATCTTTGTGCCAATACCAAGCTGTTTCAGGACTATAACTCTACAATAGAGCTTGAAGTCAGAGATGGTTATGCCTCTGGAAGTTACTTTATTGTGCAGGTGTGTTTTGGCTATCCTGGGTCTTTTGTTACTCCATATAAAGTTAAGAATTGTTCTTGCAAGGTCTGTGAAGAATTGTGTTGGTATTTTGATGGGGATTGCATTGAATCTGTAGATTGCTTTTGGCAGGATTGCCATTTTTACTACATTGATCCTACCTATCCAAGAGCATGGGAGATCTTTCCATTTTCTGATGTCTTCTTTAATTTTTCTTTAAAGACTCAAAGGTCTTGCCATATAGGCCTTTCATTTGTTTGGTTTGAGTTACCCCAAGATATTTTATGTTGTTTGTGGCTATTGTAAAGGATGATATTTCTCTGATTTCTTTCTCAGCCCATTTATTGTCTGTATATAGTAGGGTTACTGATTGTTTTGAGTTGATATTATATCCTGCCACCTTGCTGAAGATGTTTATCAGTGATAGGAGTTTCCTGGTAGAGTGTTTTGGGTCACTTATGTAAACTATCATATCATCTGAAAATAGTGAATGTTTGACTTCGTCCTTTCCAATTTGTAACCCCTTGATCTCCTTTTGTTGTCTTATTACTTTAACTAGAACTTCAAGTAAAATATTGAAGAAATTTGGAGACAGTGAAAAACCTTGTCTTGGTCCTGATTTTAGAGGAATAGCACTGAGTTTCCCTCCATTTAGTTTGACATTGGCTGTTGGTTTGCTCTTTATTGCCTTTATTATGTTTAGGTATGTTCCTGTTATCCCTGATCTCTCCAAGACTTTTATCATGAAGGTGTGTTGGATTTTGTCAAAGGCTTTTTCAGCATCTTATGAGATAATCATGTGGCTTTTCTTCTTCAGAAAGACAAGCATTGTATGTGCTTACTCACATATGAATATTAGATATATAGCAAAGTACTACCAGTCTACAATCCACACCACTAGAGAAACCAGGGAAACAAGGAAGACCCTAGGAGAAAAGTACATGGGTCCCTGAAGAAAGAGAAAGAGACAAGAAGTCCTGAGCAAATTGGAAGCAAGGAAGGAGAAGGAAGGGAGGTCCAAAAACAGAAGGGGAGAAAAGGAGAACAGGAGGGAGGAGGGAGATATGAGGCATCAGGAAGACTGAGTCAGGAGAGGAATAGAGGAGAGCAAGAAAGGAGATATCTTAATTGAAGGAGTCAGTATAGGTTTAAAGAGAAATCTGGATCTAGGGAAATGTTCATGGATCCACAAAGATGACCCCAACTAAGAATCTAAGCAATAATGGAGAGGCCACCTTTGATTTCCTTCCCCTATAACGAAATTGATGACTACCTTAATTGCCATCCTAGAGTCTTTATCCAGTAGCTGATGGAAGCAGAAGCAGGCACATACAGCCAAGCACTGAGCCCTACTCATGGAATTCAGTTGTAGAGAGGGAGGAGGGATGAGCAAAGGATTCAAGACCACGCTGGAGAAACCTACAGAACCAACTGACATGACCTAGTATGGGCACATGGACCCAAGTCATTAATCTGGGGAACCAGCATGAGCCCAAACCAAGCCCTCTTAATGTGAGTGCCAGTTAGAAGGCCTGGGCTGACTATGAGTTCTCTAACAGTGGAACCAGCATTTATCCCTAGTGCACAAATGGACTTTGGGTGCCCATTCCCTATGGAGTGATACTATTTCACCCCTATGCCCTCCCCCAAATAATGAGACAGTCTTTGTTGATCCCCACAGGGAAGGCCCCACTGTCCTTGGGGAGTCGGTGGGGGTATGGGTTGGGGTGGTTGGTAGGGTGCATGAGAGCATATGAGGGAGAGGGAATGGGAGGATTGATATGTAAAATGATTGTTTCTAAACTTTAAAAAAGGAGAAAAAAACAAAAAAAAAGAAGAAAAGCAATTGAGTCCTAGTAGCTCAGTTAGCTTAAATTCTTTAATCTTAATGTTGGGAGATGTGTTCACAGGTTTTGGAGTGCATCATAGATGAAACAAAGCTTTAAAAATAACTTATTTAGACTAAGATGTTTTTTGTTTAATACCTTTGAGGTGAAAAACCCAAGAGGACAATCTAAAGTCTAGAAATGCACACAGTTCAATGAGGGACTCCTTAAAGTCAGAGAACAAGAAAAAAGCAACCCAATTATTATTAACTGATGTGCATTTCTTGCTAGGTTGTGTTGGTGATCAAAGCTGATAATTAATTCCTTGTGCCCAATTCTATCCTCAGCTTCCTGATATTAAAAAAAACTGTTAGGAGGTTGGGTGATTTGAAGTTTGACATTCTTGGTTAAACTGAAGACTTATTTGGGCATCAAAAACCTTAACAAATAATCTCACACCTTGAGCCACATATTTCCCTTAAAGTATGCTTTTGACCCTCACCCTGGAATTCTGTTTGGGTGTTTAAGAAGTGAACAGAGACAGATGTGAAGAGATTTGTTTAAAGGCATACTGTACTGGAACACTGAAGACCTGCAGCAGATGTAAATTACAAGTCTTGTTCTAATTTTTTAAGATTATGAAATTATCAAAATGCACATGAATCAAGTTTTAATACACTATCTGGGTGGATGAGGCTGTCCATTGCACCATTTCTTTCTTTGGGTTCTCAGGCATGGTTCGGCAGTGTAAGAACTCTGTAACATTAATATTGAATAAAAAGTAAATCTATGAAAAGAAACTGTTGATGAGTGGGTATGCACCCTGTGGATCTAATGTAGAGTTGACTAGTTTTTATTTTGTTTTTTTTATACAAAAAGATAGATTTGTGAGTTTTCTAAGATTTCTTATAAGATTACCATTTTAGATAAATAATAAAATGATCTGTCCTTTCATTGTAACCACAGAATGCAGACTGTCAACAAAAGAAGTGTCTGGAAAAATACCTTTATTGCTCACACTCTATTAATCTACAGCAAGGTGTTCAGACATGGATGTATGTAGGCTATTGGGACAACTGGTTTTTCATGTGTAATGCATAAGATGTTTAATTATGTAAGGGATATGGAAAACATGAAAAATATAATGTAACCACATTGTAATCTTCATGCTGCTTGACAGACTTTGCTGGGGTATATAAGATGTAAGGAAATACTAAAGAGAGTTATAAGGAAAACACCAAAAAATGAGAGAAGGAAATCAACAGGAAAAATAAAGAGAGTGACTATGAAGAAGAATGAAGAAAATGCCAGAAGAAAACCACCAAAAGAGTTAATGAGTGTTTATCCATCTTCCCCTCATTCACTCACATAAAAAGTCTTAGTCAGCCTACCCTTTAGATTCCTTTGAGCCCTGCAGGGCTGGAGGTTGGTCCTTAAAGTGGTGGTACCTAGCACCAGAAACAGGGATGTTCAAAGGGTAATCAAGAAGACTGTCTGTGGGAGAAAGGCAGCTCTTCTTGGAGATTGTTCAGAGTGTGGCATTCTCCAGAGAATTGTCCACAAAGAAGATACGTTACTCTAATGAAAGCCAGAGACAGGATTTCCCTCATGGTGCTGCAGGCCCTTGAATAATGACTTCCAAGTAAAGAAGGAGGAGTAACCCAGGAATTCCCTATTTTTCCTTACATTTTTTGTATAGAATTTCCTTCAGAATGAGTCAAGGAAAGTCTAAAGAAAACAATACTTCATTGATATTGTTAAAAAATGAATTGAGAAGAGCATTGGTAAGCTGGCTGATTTCTTAAGTTTGTATGGACAGTCAGCTCCCAGTTTCCACATTGGTTAATTTTAATTGTAGGGACAGATATTAAGAACTGGTATACAGATCTACTGTACACAGGACTGAAAGGGAGTGATTCACTTCCCACCAGGAACACACATCCACCAGGTCCTTGGTCCCAGGGTAAAATCCCAGGCCCTTCCCCTACCATTTCAGCTACACTAGCACATCAGCAGGAAAGACTCCTGCAGGAAAGCTATAGCAACAACCCATTGCTGGATCCTATAACCTATAAATTCCACTACACCACCCCCCAGTCCCACCCATTCATGGTGAATTCAGGGGCTCCCTCGGACACAGACATCTACTGCAGAGAGAACTGAGAGAGAAGATTGAGAGAGAGGACTGAGAGACCTGAGAACAGTCCCCTGAGATACAGAGTGTGTGGAGAGAGAACACTAAGAGAGTTGGATGAAGAAGCAAAGACACTGCCTGCACCAAGCAGAAGAAGAGATAGGTAGACGTCAAAACAAGAATACATTCAGCAACCTAATGAGCAATATGGCAACACCAGAACCTAGTGGACTGCATCAGGAAGACCTGAATATCCAATGCAGAAAAAGCAGAAAAAAATGACTACAAAATAACTTGATCAAGATGATAGAGGCCCTTAAATAAGAAATGAAGAATTCCCTTAAAGGGATGGCAAAAAAGACAAACACAAAAGGGGGAAGAAATAAAAAAATCCCTTAAAGAAAACCAGGAAAATCAAGAAAAAAACAAACAAGACCAAGACTTGATAATTGAATTGGAGACAATAAAGAAACCACAAAAGGAGGGATGCTGGAAATGGAAAATCTGGATAAACAAACAGGAACCACATATGCAAATATAAACAACATAATGCAGGAGATGGAAGAGAGAATCTCAAGCATTGAACATATGATAGAGGAAGTAGATTCATAGGTCAAAAACAAACATTCAAGCCAACAAAATCACAACGCAAAATGTCCAGTAAATCTGGGTCACTATGAGAAAAGCCAAACCTAAGAATAATAGGCACAGAAGAAGTAGAAGAATAACAGCTCAAAAGCACAGAAAATGTATTCAGCAAAATCATATAAGAAAACTTTACCAACCTGAAGAAGGGAATGCCTGTAAAGATACAAGAAGCTTACAGAACACCATGAAAAAAGCATTTAAATAATAACTAACCACAAATCAAGCCCTACAAAAATCATTAGAAGGAAAACTCCAACCCAAGGAGATTAGATGTACCCAGGAAAACACAAAATAATCCCACACCAGCAAATCTTCTAGAAAGGAAACACAAACCTATACCACACTATCCCTAAAATACAACATGGATCAACAATCATTGGCCATTGATATCCCTTAATATCAATAGAGTTAATTTGCCTTTACAAACACACAGGCTAACAGAATGGATATGAAAACAGGATCCATCCTTCTTATGCATACAAGAAACACACCTCAACTCGAAAGATACACATTTCCTCAGAGGAAAGGGATAGCGAAAGACTTTCCAATCAAATGGACCTAAGAAGCAAGCTGGTGTAGCAAACAAACAGTAATCAAAAGATATGATGAAGGACATTACATGTTCATGTCAGGAGAAATCCAGCAAGAAGTCTCAATCCTAAATATATATGCCCGAAATACAAGGACACTCACATTCATAAAAGAAACATTACCAAAGCTTAAATCCAAAATCAAACCTCAAATTCTAATAGTGGGAAACTAACATCCCACTCTCACCAGAGAACAGGTCTGCCAGACATAAAGTTAACAAAAATAAGGGATGTAACAGATGTTATGACTCAAATGGACTTAATAGACATCTGTAGGACATTACACCCAAACACAAAAGAACAAGCCTTCTTCTCAGCACCCCATGGAACCTTCTCTAAAACTGAACGCATACTCAGTTACAAGCAAATCTCAGAAAATACAGAAAAATTGAAAAAACTTTCTGTATATTATCAGATCACATAGGCTTAAATATAGAATTCAACAACAACACAAATTCTAGAAAGTCGGCAAACTCATGGAAACTGAGTAACGCCCAAGTTCATCATCCTTGGGTCAAAGAAGAAATGAAGAAAGAAATTAAAGACTTCTTAGAATTCAATGAAAATGAATGTACAGCATACACAAACTTATGGGACACCATGAAAGCAGTGCTAACAGGAAAGTTCATAGCAAAAAAAAATGCCTATATAAAGAAGTTAGAGAAATCTCACACTAGTAAATTAAGAAAACACCTGAAATCTCTAGAATAAAAAGAAGCAAACTCACCCACAAAGAGTACACAAGAGAAAATAATCCCATTGAGGACTGTAATCAATAAAATAGAAAGAAAGAGAACAATAGAAAGAATCAATAATACAAAGAGTTGACTCTTTGCGAAAATTAACAAGATAGACAAACACTTATCCAAACTAAACAAAAGGCAGAGAGAGAATATCCAAATAAACAAAATCAGAAATGAAAAAGGGGGACATAACAATAGACACTGAGGAAATCCAGAGAATAATCAGGTCATACTTTGAAAACCTGTACTTCACAAAATTGGAAAATCTAAAAGAAATGGACAATTTTTTCTGGATAGGTCACACATATCAAAATTAAATCAAGAACGGACAAATTAAATAGATGTATAAACCATAAGGAAATAGAAGCAGCCATCAAAAGTATCCCAACCAAAAAAACCCCACAGACCCAGAGAGTTTCAGTGCAGAATTCTACCACAACTTCAAAGAAGAGTTAATACCTGTACTCCTCAAACTGTTCCACACAGTAGAAACAGAAGGAACATTGTCAAACTCCTTTCATGAGGCTACAGTAACCCTGATACCAAAACCACTCAAATAAGCAACAAAGAAAGAGAACTACAGACCAATCTACCTCATGAAATTTGATACAAAAATACTGGCAAGTCAAATCCAAGAACACATGAAAAAAACACCCTCTATGACCAAGCAGCCTTCATACCAGAGATGCAAGGTGGTCGAACATATGGAAATCTGTCAATGTAACCCACCATAGACACAAACTGAAAGAAAAAACACACAATCATCTCAACAGATACTGTAAAAGTCTTCGACAAAATTCAACACCCCTTCATGATAAAGGTTCTGGAGAGATCAAAGCCACAAGGAACATACCTAAACATAATAAAGACAATATATAGCAAGCCAACAGCCAACATCACACTAAATGGAGAGAAACTAAACGTGATTCCACAAAAATCAGGAACAAGGCAAGGCTGTCTACTCTCTCCTTACGTATTCAATGTAGTACTAGAATTTCTAACTATACCAATAATAATACAAAAGGAGATTAAGGGGCAAAATATGGAAAGGAAGAAATCAAACTATCACTATTCACAGGTAATATGATGGTATACATAAGGGACCCCAAAAGCTCTACCTGGGAACTCCTACAGCTGGTAAACACGTTGAGTATTGTGGCAGGATACAAGATTAACTGAAAAAATCAATATCCCTCCCATGTACAAATAATACTGGGGCTGAGAAAGAAACCAGAGAAACATCCTTTACAATAGCCACAAATATAAAATATGTTAGGGTGACACTAACCACATGTGAAAGAACTATACAACAAGAACTTTAAGTCCTTGAAGAAAGAAATTGAAAAGGATATTAGAAAAGGGAAAGATGTCCCATGTTCTTGAATAGGTAGGATCAACAAAATAAAAATGGTCATCCTACCAGTAGCAATCTACAGATTCATCAAATCTCCATCAAAATCCCAACACAATTCTCCACAGACCTTGAAAGAGCAATACTGAAGTTCATATGGAAAAACAACCCAGAATAGCTAAAACAATCCTATACAATAAAGGAACTTTGGCAGGCATCACCATCCCAGATTTCAAACTCTACTGAAGAGCTACAGCAATAAAACAGCTTGGTATTGGGATAAAAACATACAGGTGAATCAAAGGAATTGAATCAAAGACGCTGATATCAATCTATACACCCATGCACACCTGATTTTTGACAACGAAGCCAAAATAGTACAATGGAAAAAAGAATATGTCTTTTACAAATGGTGTTGTCATAGCTGGATGTTAACATATAGAAGATTGCAAATATGTTCATATCTTTTGCAATACATAAAACTCAAATTCAAGTGGATCAAAACCTCAACATAAATCCAGGATCATTGAGCCTGATAGAATAGAAAGTGGGAAGTAGCCTGGAACACATTGGCACAGGAGACTACTTTATAAATATAACACCAGTAGCACAGACACTGAAAGCTACAATCAATAAATAGTTCCTCCTGAAACTGAAAATCTTCTGCAAGGCAAAGGTCACTGTTAATAAGACAAAACGTCAGCCTGCAGAATGGGAAAAGATTTTCACCAACCCCACATCTGACAGAGGGCTGATCTCAAAAATATATAAAGAACTCAAGAAACTAGACATCAAAATACAAAATTACTCAGTTGAAAAATGGGGCACAGAGTTAACCAAAGAATTCTCATCAGAAGAATTCAAATGGCAGAAAGACATTTAAGGAAGTGCTCAACATCATTAATCATCAGGGAAATGCAAATCTAAATGACATCTTATACCTATCAGAATGGCTAAATACCAAGGACAGTTTATGTTGGAGAGGATATGGAGTCAGGGGAACATTCCTTCACTTCTGGTGGGAGGGAAAAAGTATAGAGCCATTTGGAAATCAGTATGGGGCTTTTTAAAGAAAATTGGGGATCAATCTACCTCAAGACCCAGGGATTCCACTCTTGTGCATTTACTCAAAGGATGCTCAATCATACCACATGTTCATAGCAGCATCATTCATAATAGCCAGAACCTGGAAACAACCTAGATTCCCCTCAGGTGAAGAATGGGTGAGGACACTGTGGTACATTTATACAATGGAGCAGTAAAATGATGACTTCATGAAATTTTAGACAAATGGATGGAACTGGAAAAAAATTCTAATTGAGGTAACACAGACTTAGAAAGATAAACATGGTATGGATTCACTCATAATTGGATATTAGATGTACAGCAGAGGATAACCAGACTAAAATATACATTTCCAGAGAATCTAGGTAATAAAGAGTACCCTAAGAGGGAAACATGGGTCACCCTGGGAAGATAAATTAGATGATATCTACAGGGCAAAATGTGGTAAGGGGGAGTGGAGTGGGGATGAGAACAGGGGGGAATGAGATGGCCCAGGTGGGGAGGGATGCAGTGGAAGTGCAATGAAAAGATATCTTAAGAGAGAGTAACTATGGGATTAGAATAACCCCAAGAATCCACAAGGAGGACCCCAACTAAGACTCCTACCAATAGTAGAGAAGATGACTGAACTGGCCTACACCTGTAATCAGATTAATGAATACACCAACTATCATCATAGAGCATTCATCCACTAACCAATGGGGCCAGATGCAGAGATCCACAACCAAGAACCAGACCAAGCTCCAGGAATCCAGGCGAACAGAGGGAGGGGGAACATATGAGCAAGGGAGATCAAGGTCATAATGGAGAAATCTACAGAGATGAACCAAGCTCGTGGAAACTTGTGGACTCTAGACCTACAACTGTGGAGACTCCAGGGGACTGACCAGGCCCTTTGTATGTGGGAGACAGTTGTGAAGCTTGGACTATCAGAGGGGCCCCTGGCAGTAGGACCAGATACAAACCTGGTACATGACCTAGCTTGTTGGAGCCTGTTCCTTAGGGTGAGATGCTATGATCAGAGGCAGTAAGACCATGATATAATCCCAGTATAAGAGTTAGCTTTTTGGAGCCCATTCCCTTTGGTGGAATGCCATGCTAAGACTTAATGCATGGGAAATGGTCCGGCCCTGCCCTAACCTATTGTACCAAACTGTGTTGACTCCTCTTGGGAGCCCTTACCTGTTAGGAGGAGTGGACTGGGTGTAGGATAGGGGAGAGGTGAGGGAGTGTGGGAGGTGGTAAGGTGTTGGGAGGAGAGGTGAGAGGGAGAACTGTGGTTGTAATGTAAAATGAAATCAAATATTTAAAAATGGGGAAAACTTGTATACAGAGAGAGGAGGAAAGGACAAGACTTCTAGAGCATTTTCTACTTGTAGTGAGATTACACTGATTCTCACAGAGGACCCAGCCTACTCTGTAATTCTATAACTCTTTGTGCTGAGAGGCCCCATATTCAGGATGATAAGGAGTGGTTAATAAGTCACCCAGACAGGCTGGACTGAGTTTATAAAGTACTTACTAGAAACAACACACAGAATACAAGGGTTTTTCTTTCTCTCCACAGTTCCAACTTGCAAACCTCCTCCTGAATTCAGCTGAATCTCTTCCTCTCAACTCAGAGATAAGTGCTGCAAAGATTGAAGAGGCTTCCATGGGCATACTAAAGACAGACCCCGTTAGTCCAGACAGACTAGAAGAGGTAGAAATAGGTATGTATTTTTTCCTCTTACCTTTTGTTTTGTTGCTTAAGACATAGTCTCATGTATTCCAGGATGTCCTCAAGTCAGTTTGTAGCCAAACATGGCATTGATCTTTTGCTCTTCCAATCTCCCTGCCTCCACCTTTGGAATTCTGGGAATACAGGCATGTGTCACCACACCTAAGTTCCTTTGTGATCACTTTTCAGAGAAGATGTAATGTTAAAATATCATCCAAAGAATTAATAAGGCTTTTACAAATCACTTATATTTTAGTGTTACTATTATGCATAATAATTTATAAAGAATGTAGACTTAACTACAATAAAAATCATCTCATCATGAACCTAGGTAAGAATAATGATCTATGTTGGTTAGAGTTTTGGGTCAAACTCAGAGTTCTCTCAAGATCAGATTGGTATATTTCATTCTATTTCCACATCTTTAGTCAGAGAAATAACACATAGCCTAAATAGCACAGGAGAGGATAGGGGACAATTTCAAAACTCCTTTAATAAGGAATTGTTAAAAATGTAAGTGTACACCAGGTAAATTTGCATGTTGAATCACACACAACCCTGCTATACCCAAGTAGAGACCATAGTCTCTACTTATATTTATTCTTTCTAATTTGTTTACATTTAGCATTCATTAATATATATTATATATTATATATATATGCAAAGTGCTGCTTCCAAACTGGCTTTCCCTTTCTTTTCTTTTGTCGTGCTTTGGAATTTTTATAGCATTTAAAATTTACAATATTTTCTTTAAAAAGAGAAAGAAATAGGTATATATTTTAATCCAATTTGATTCATAATAAAAGATAGAGATGAGGTTCACCTGGGACCCTCAGAGAAGCTGATACACCTGTTAGCCTGTCACAGTGGGGCTCTGTAGAAGTGGAGATTTGAGGAGGCCTCTCTTACATTAGCTACTCTGTCAGAGTACATAATATTCAAGTCTTTTATGCAAGAGAAATGAATAATAAATTAATTACAAAAGCCTGAAATATGATTCCTATTTGTTAGTTTGGTTAGCATGGGACACATTTGTTTAATTTATGTTGGTGTGTATGGCCAAACTTAGGGACCTATGGGGGCTGCAGGCTGAGGATCATTTAACCAGCATAAGATATGGGCAGGTGCAAGATGATGTCCAGGTTTCCTTTTTCTGTCATTTTCCCCAGTGCTGAGTGATGTTGCTTTATTTTGTCACAAGCTCAGGGATGTTTGAGCTGTTGAAAAATACAGGGCTAATTCATAAAGCTGCTATCAACACAGAGAGGTTTTTTATGTAAACACAGGCATGTCCCTTAGATACAGGGCATGAGGTAAATACCATCTCATTATAACAAAATGCTAAACTAGTTTTCAATTATTTTCCCCACATTTTGGTACTATTAGACATAGTTAAAGCATGTATTTATTCTATTCATTTTATTCCATAACAGCTCAGTTTTCTTTTTAAAAATCAATGTGTGTTTATAGTGCATGTGTGCTGTAGGCTGGGGAAGGTGGACAGTTCTTAAGTAGGAAGAGGATAAAAGTCATCTGCA
>NW_024432149.1:0-9179 GCF_017639785.1 Mesocricetus auratus
ATCCTCATCACTGAGTTTTGAAGCCAAGATTATTATTCCAAAACAGTTATGTAATCTCCCCCATTTTGTCTCTAAAGATCCCCCTCTTCTATCTCTTCTGATTTTCTCTTTGCTTCTTTAGGGAAAAGGGTCCAGGGACTTGGTTGGTGCAGGTTCAGACTTCTAGAGAATTAACAGCACAACTGAAAGCTCTAGAACAAAAAAAAAAGCAAACTCACCCAGGAGGAGATGCCAAGAAATAATCAAATTGAGGACTGAAATCAATAAAGTAGAAGCTAGGAAAGCAATACAAAGAATCAATGTAACAAAGAGTTGGTTCTTTGAGAAAATCAACAAGAAGGACAAATCTTTATCCAAACTGACCACACAGCAGAGTGTGAACATGCAAATTAACAAAATCAGAAATTAAAAGGGGGACCTAGCAATAGACACTGAGAAAATCCAGAGAATCATCAGGTCATACTTTGGAAACCTGTACTCCACAAAATTCTAAAATTTAAAGGAAATGGACAATTTTCTGGATAGCTATCACTTACCAAAATTAAATCAAGAAAGACAAGTATAGGACAAATCCAGATCCCCTATTTCAGTTTGGAGGCCTGGGCAATCTGTGGCCTCTGAGTGGATCAGTATTTATCATAACCTAGCATTTGAATGGACTTTGGGACCAAATTCCACATAGAGGATACTCTCTAAGCCATGATACATGGGGGATGGTCTAGACCCTGCTCCAAGTGCTATGACAGACTTTGAAGATCCCCCATGGAAGACCTCACCCATGCACCCACGCGTGGGTGCATGGTTGGTAGGGGGGCAGGGGAGGAGGGGAGGGAGAGGGAACTGGGTTTGACATGTAAAACAAGCTTGTTTCTAATTTAAATTTTAAAAAGAAGAAAAGATGGATTCCAGGGAGGGATCTGGAGTGGTCTCCATCGTACAGATAGCACAGAGGTCATCTGTACTATATAGTGCATGGGGCATCTCCCCTACGGTTGGGTTCTATTGACTGAGAAACAAAGATCTAGGGCCAGGAGGCTGGGATAAACCTTATGGGAGATTTGAGTGAGGTCTATCTGTCTCCACAGAAAGCAATGATTACCAGGTCACTAACAACATCAGCTCCCAGACTTCTGAGTAGAAAACAACTGTTTCCTCCTTTGAGGAGACACCCCTGCATGATTAACATTCCTGGTTTCCCTAGCGATCTGTGGGTACAAGGACCTTTGGGCACCCAACATCCCACTTTTAGCAATGGGCAGATTTCAGCTCCTCCAAAGTAAAGGAGACAAAACAAACCCAGAAACCCAGAAACACGTCGGAGTTAGACTGTGTTGGGACCAAGTGGCCCTAATGAAAATTTCTAGAATAACTTAAACAGTAGCAACAGAATGCGTGTTTCTCTAACATGTGGACACGTTCTCTAGAAGCAGGGTGATGGCTGATACTGATGATCAACTGAATTGTATTTAGAGTCTCCAGGGGGAAACCCACTAAGAGTGTTGGTGAGAGTGTTGCCTTAAATTAACTGAGGGAGGAAGATCCAGCCCGAAAAAGGGCAGCACCATCTGGTTGGCTGGGGTCCCAGATGAATAAAAAGAAGAAACTGAGCTGAACGCTAGTATCCATCTCTCGGCTTCCTGACTGCATGTGCAGCGATGTGGACAGGAGCCTCAGACTCCCTCACCAGGATGGACCTGAACCTGTGAGCTGTGACTCAAAAGATGCCCCTCCTAGCAATGCATAAGATAATAAACACAGTAGGCTATGTATTAGGCCTCAAAATTAATCTCAAAAACTTTCTCCTGCGTTTTAAAAAATTTATTTATATTAGAAACAAGCTTGTTTCACATGTCAATCCCAGTTCCCTTTCCCTCCCCTCTTCCCCTGGCCCCACCAACCCCCTAAACTCCCCACCCAATCCCCACTCCACTCCCTAGGGAAGGTGAGGCCCTCCATAGAGGATCTCCAAAGTCTGGCATATCATCCCAGGCAGGGCATAGGTCCTCCCCCATGTGTCCAGGCTGAGAGAGCATCCCTCCATGTGGAATGGGCTCCCAAAGTTCATTCATATGCCAGGGATAAATACTGATCTACTACCTGAGGCCCCATAGATTGCTGAGGGCTCCTCACAATTTAAATAAAGCAAGCAGTCCTCACAAATGCTTTGATTTCAAATATAAACCAAACCCAAAATTAGAGCAGACGTAGGTGAAATAGAAGCAAAAAGTCCTTGGCTACTGACATAGACTCACCTTGAAGTAAATAACAACCATGTGTCTATCTTGGTAGTCCTGTGACTCAGCCACTATCTTTACTAAAATTAAAGAAAGTGTCTCTTTGCTACATTGTGGCCATAAAGTTTAAGGGTGATCCTGTGGTATCCTTTCTATCATTGAATTTCCTTTTTTTTAGGCTAAGGAGGCAACATCAGGCTTTTAAAACTGATTCATATTAAAAAACAAAATGGCATTTTATAAAGGTATGCCATGACAGAATCAGGAAAATAAGGTTCCAAACCTCTCTGTGGACTATATTTATGGTTTTGAGCTTTATTTTGGTACTAAAGAATCTTAATATTCGAGAATTATAGTTTTTAAGGCTCAAGTTTAACAGGAATAAAATTATAAATCCCAATTTTGTAAAAGAGCTACTAACTTATTATAAACTGTTAAAAAGATATTTAAGATATACACGTTAGTGGTCAGTCATGCTAAGAACAGATGTAATTCATTCACAGAGATGAGCTTAGAAGGAGAAACCAATTATTATTTCCTATTATGTGGTTTTCCATCACTTCATCATACAGTACTTTGTGTGTGTTGTCAAAATTAAGCCTGAAGCCAAACCAAGCAATAGCAGAGAGACTACATTAATAGCTCTTCCCTGATGATAAGGTTGATGATTACCTTATATGCCGTCCTAGAATATTTATCCAGTGACTGATGGAAGCAGAGACAGATACCCACAGCTAGACACTGAACTGAACTCCTGGAACCCAGTGACAAAGATGGAGGAGTGATGAGCAAAGGGGTCAAGACCATGCTGGTAAAACCCACAAAGACAGCTGACTGGACAAGGGGGAGCTCTTGAACCCCAGACTGATGGCTGAGAGGCTAACAGGGGACTGATCCAGATTCCATGAATGTGGGTGTCAGTGAGGAGGCCTCAAAAATCTCTGGAGTCTTGGGTAGTAGATCAGTATTCACCATGGCGTACAAATGATTTTTGGGAGCCCATTCCACTTGCGGCGGGGGGGGGGTGTGGGGGGCGTGGGGGATGTGGGGGATGCTTTCTCAGCCTGGACACATTGGGAAGGGCCTAGGTCCTACCCTGGATAAAATGACAGACTCTGGAGATCCCCCCAAGGAGGGCCTCACCCTCCCTGGGGAATGATGTGGGGATTGGGCTGGGGGCTGGGGGGTTACTGGTGGAGGGACAAGGGAGGAGGGGTGGGGGAGGGAGTTGGGATTGACATGTGAAGCATGCATGTTTCTAATTTAAATAAAAACATATAGTTAGAAAAAATTAAGCCTGAAGCAAGTAAAGGAAAACAAGTTTAAAATAAACTTAAAGTCTATTTAATATAATATTCAAAATCGGGTGTATAAAAATTGGTTATAAAAGATTGAATGCTTGAGTAAAATGGATTGGATTTACAGTGCATCTACAACGCAGGAAACCCCCAGGCACAAGCAGTTCAGTCTGATGGAGCACACGTTCCTTTTGATGGAGCACTATCCCATCAGATGAAGTTCCACAAGTCCCTTATCTATAAGGGAGGCATGGAAAATAAGACCTGCCAGAGGTCTACTGCTTCTGACTCCAGCTTTATAGACCTGGTCACCTCTGGCTACGTAAGGTCTGGTAGGTCTGACTAGCTGCAGCTAGACCAAACCAGAATAAAACCTCATCCTTATGCAAAGATGAATTACTTCTCATGTCTCACATGACATGGGGATGGAGTGTCTTAGTCAACTGAGGATCTCAGAGTCTATACCTATGCCCTAAATGCGTCAAACAACAGACAGGCAAACAACATTACTTTGCCCTCAGTGTCTCTGACTGTTATGGTACCTGGACCCTACTTTCAATTGGTCATAACCTTTACCATGGCAATCAATTCTTCTTAGCACAGGCTAATTCCAGGATCCACATCCAAGTCACCCATATTCCTTCATTAAAGGACGACGCAGATACTATGTCATCAAATTCAAAGCTTTGGAAAATTGTTTAGTACCTCCAAGTGGTGCCTTTGAGAGTTGCTCTTATGTCTGTAGAGTCCAAATGATTTATTAAGTGATATTGCATGCCCTCAGATTCTCCAGGAGGAAATGACAGATGAAGAAGATTCTCTCCAATTGGGGCTCACCTGTGGTGCTTTGACCTAGTCTTTACCACACAGAGAACAGCAGGACCAGTGTCCGTGCTCTTAACCTAAAGCCTACAAGGAAGAGAAGGACTTTGGCAGTGGTACCTGTGAACGTTTTCTAAGAAATTCAAAAGCTCACTTAATTTGGTTGTCTTCCTTTACAAAGTATGCCCCTAAATAATCAATCTATTTTTTAAATCGAATGATGTCAAGAGTTATGCTTAGTGCTAAAAGTATGTGGTGACCTAGAGTTTTGTCTGTTGACAAAAGGAATAGAGTTGGCTTTAGCCTTCCTTGTTAATTCAGTCTATGATATAAGTTACTTATTACAGATTAGATATGACTCCTTTCATCTTTCATCTCTTGGCTGAGTAGGTGTGTTAACAACCTTATCAAATTGTTTCTAATCAAAAAATGTGGCTTACCTGAGCTACTGTTATTTGTTTATTAATGATCACTGGTACTGCTAACAGTTGAAGCAAACATACTAATTTATTACATGTGGAAACAAGGAATATCAGTTAGACACTTTCGGTTCAGATTCATTTCTTAGATGCTGACTTTAACTGACTTCTTTTACAAAGTTTCCAGGTGCTCACTCCTTATGTAAGAGTCTGATGTAATAAAAAAGCTAATTGCAGTTACCTTATCCTTCTACAGAACTCTGGTCATGGTCCAGCCCCTGTACAATTACATTTAAACTTAACTTTGTACTTAACCTTATATTGATTCATGTTAATCTTGATGTAAAAGTTTCCACCTGTAACTTTGTCTCTTAACGTTCCCCACAAAGTTGTACAGTTATTACCTCTGAATTATGTTCTGGATTTTTGCCGACTGGACTGTTAATTTTTAACATGGCTGCTTTGATGGACCTGTATTCTGATGCACTGGAACTACTGTTCCCCTCATTTATTAGATGTCTAAGTAGTGACCAAGAGATCAACACCCCCAGACTCTGAAAAGCAGTTTGAGTCTCCTCTGAACGTGGACTGTGGGACATCCAAGTCATCTTTCTTCCTGCCACTGTGGACATTGTTTTTTTGGGATGTAGAACTAAAAAAAGCAGGCGTGAACCTTGCTTGTATCAATTAATCTCTCCATTTCACTAACTCAGATCAGTTTAGCATCCTTTAGGATGTCCAAACACACAAAATTCTTTGACTGCTGCAATACTCCAAAATTAAAAAAGACTACATCTCACTACTGTAAGGAAGGCATTTGTACCCTCCTCTGTAAACAATGCTACTTCCATGCCAGCAAATCCTAACTGATTTAAAATGGAACCTAGGTCCTTGCAACAGGGACCAGTAAAAATTCGAGCACAAGTCTCCTCTGCTGTATGGGCTTCTGGTTCCACTCCCTACCGTCACTCTGGTTCCTCCCGGGGATTACTCCTCTCCTCCTTATTGTCCTTATATTTAAGTTCTTAGCCTGTCATTTTTTCTTAATTACATACCAATCCCAGTTCCCTTCCCTCCCTTCCTTCCACTCTTCCCCCTTCCCTCCCCCCTCCCCCAGCTCCTCAGAAGGGTGAGGCCTCCCATGGGGAGTCAAGGCACCCCTCCCTCTGTGTCTAGGCTGAGTAAGGTATCTCTCCATAGGAAATGGGATTCAAAACACTAGTTCCTGCACTAGAGATAGAGCCTGGCCCCACTGCCAGTGACCCCACAAACTGCTCGAGTCATCCACTGTCACCTGCATGGGGGGGGCTAGTTTGGACGTATGCAGGTTCCCCAGCTGTCAGTCTGCAGTCAGTGAGCTCCCACTAGCTCAGGTTAGCTGTTTCTGTGGGTTTCCCCATCTTGCCCTTGACCCTTGTGTTGATATTATCTCTCCTCCCTCTCTTATGCTAGACGCCAGGAGCTGGGCCAAGTGCTTAGCTGTGGATCTCTGCATCTGCCTCCATCAGTTACTGGATGAAGGTTCTACGATGACAATTATGGTAGTCTTCAATCTGTTTACAGGGGAAGGCCAATTCAGGGATCCTCTCCACTAATGCTTAGAATTTTATCTGGGGTCATCCTTGTGGATTCCTGGTAATTTCCCTAGTGCCAGGTTTCTCAATAGCCCCAGAATGGCTCCCTCTATCAAGGTAATTCTTTCCTCTCCCTCTCTGTCCTTCCCCAACCTGACCATCCCATTCACTCATGTTCTCCTCCCCACCCCCAGTTTGCTCAGGCGCTCTTGTCTATTTCCCCTTCCTAGGTTGATCCATGTAGGATCTTCTTTGTTCCCTTGCTTCTCTGGGTTTGGGGACTGCGACTTGGTTATCCTTTACTTTATGGCAAATATCCACTTGTGAATGAGTACATACCATATTTGTCTTCCTGGCTCTGGGTTACCTCACTCAGGATGTTTTTTTCCCTAGGGCCATCCATTTGCCTGCAAATTTCGAGATGTTGTTGGTTTTTAATGCTCCATTGTGTTAATGTGTCATATTTTCTTCATCCATATTTCGGTTGAGGTACATCCAGGTTTTTCTCCAGGTTCTGGTTATTACAAATAATTCTGCTATGAATAATTTGTTGTGTTGAGCAAGTGTCCTTGTGGTTTGAGTGTGCATCTTTTGGGTATATGCTCAAGTTTTACTGCTGGATCTTGATGTAGATTGATTCCCAATTGTCTGAGAAACTGCCATGCTGATTTCCAAAGTGGTTGTACAAGTTTGCACTCCCACCAGCAATAGAGGAGTGTTCCCCTTACTCTATATCTTCCCCAGCATAAGCTGTCATCAGTGTTTTTAATCTTAGTCATTCTGATAGGTGTAAGATGGTATCTCATAATTGTTTTGATTTGCATTTCTCTGATGGCTAAGGATGGTGAGCAATTCCTTAAATGCCTTTTAGCCATTTGAGTTTAACCTGTCTTTTAAAGTCTTTATCTGCTGAACTTTTCCCAATAGCTCTCACTCTGCAATAGCTCCATTTGTTCCTGACATATCTGCCAAAAGACCTTTTAGATGCTCTGGGGAAACTCTCCCTGAATGGGACCTTCCACCTTTTTACCCTTGGTCAGACACAATTCTTCACTTCAGTTCTTGAATTTTCTCCTGTGCCTTCCTTTGCTCTCTTATTCCCTGCCACTTCTGCTAATTCTTTCTGGTGCAGCTGTCCTGGCAAGTTTTAGAATATATAAGGGACTCGAGTCAGTTTTTGAAACAACCATGCCAACACATAATCCAAATAAAAAATGGAACTGCCAAAAAGCATAAGGGAAATGCCCAGCATCATGAATCTTCAGGGAGATGAACAAAAGCACGACAGGATATCTAATGATAGAGATGGGGGAGACGGAGAAGAGGGACAAGGACAGGGATGGGTAGAAAGGGATAAAGTGGGGACAAGGATGCAAAGAAAGGCAAATTCTCAAGTTCACACAGACTGTGGAAAACACAGTGTAGTTCCTAAAACTGAAAGTAAACCACCATATGGCCCAGTGGTCCCATTACTGGGCATATATCCAAAAAGAATGGAAAATGCTCTGTGAAACACTCTGAACTCTCATGTTTACTGAATTAGCATTCATAATCGCAAAGATATCGTGATGGGTGAATGAATAAAAGTGTCACGGATCCAGTTAAATATTGTTCAGTTATAAAAATAATGAAATAATGGCATTTACAGAAACATGAATGGTACTGGAGGACATTATGTCTATCAAGGGAAGTAAGTTGGTAAAGAAATACAGAAGGCATATGTTCTTACTGTTATCCAGAATCTAAAATGTTAATATTTAAAAAGGAAAGGATTGAATCATGGTTCCCAGATCTTGGGGGAGGGTGTATTTTGAATATTTCAAATACAAAGAGGTGATGTTGGAGTTAATAAGATACATCTATTATCTGACTGGGGAAGTACATCAGTTAGCACAGTAATTGCCTAGCCGGATACCCAGAACCATATAACCCTGATATAGTTATGACTGAAATTCCAGTTCTTAGGAGGAAGAGACAGGAGAATCAGATGTATGAAGTCATCTTCAGCAGTACAGTGACTTTAAGGCTAGCCTGGTATACATGGATCTGGGTTTTACAAAAACAAACATATACCAGTTTCTCTGACCTGATTATCATATATTGAGTACACAAATTGTTACACCGTGTCACATACATGAAATTATTGTGTCAACTAAAATTTAAAAAGTATTTAAAATGTCATATGATACCCAGTGTTTGAGAAAAAACTATTTCCCTCAACCTATTGACTTCTACAAAGAGCATCTACTTAGTTACTTTCCTGTTGCTGTGATAAAATTCCACAGCAAAGGCAAATTAAGAATAAACAGTTTATTTTGGCCTGTGGTTCCAGAGGGATAAGAGTCTGTTATGGCAAGAAGGCAAGTAGGAAGCTGTGAGATCACACCTTAACTACCAGCATGACACAGAGAGCAAACTGAAAGTGGGCAAACGCTTTTAATCTCAAAGCTCAGACCCAGCCACTGACTTCTTACTGCTAGAGTGTAACACCTAAACCTTCCCAGGGTCAACACCAGGGACTAGGAGTTCAAAGACCTCAGACTATGGGGTGGGCATTTCTCATCTAAACCACCACAGCGTCATTAACCGTCTTCTAAGAATATTCAAATACACTTAAAAGTACAACTGAAATTATTCTGCCATTCCTATCTATGAAATTTACTGTTAATGACGTTATTCCATGGGGGACTATAGGCTTGGTTTGTTGTTTTAAGAATATCTGATATAATGTACTACAGTTTTCATTTTCCTTTTACTATGAATTAATTTCACTCACAAATACATTCGTGTGTGTGTGTGTGTGTGTGTGTGTGTGTGTGCGTGTGTCTGTGT
>NW_024432150.1:0-1624 GCF_017639785.1 Mesocricetus auratus
GAAAGGAACCATGTAGGATTGAGTTTAGAGTAATCAACTAAACTCAATCAGGTTTTTTTTAAATTAGAGAAAAGTGTTAAATCAAAAGGGTTACCTTATTAATTAATTCATAGGATGTTTGTCCACACGAGTTTAAATGTGCAAATAAAATAGAGATATTGTAATGCTTCATCAGACTTCTGACTCTTGTGAGATAATTTTCCTATCAAGAATCTTGTGTAACTAAATGTGTGTTGGCTGAAGATCTTACCAAAAACTTTATAGTAAGATTCCTTTCAGTATGAATTTTCTCAGGCCTCCAATGATTATTTTGATATGCAAAGAGAACAACTTTATCACACTGCTTACATTTATCGGGTTTCTCTGCAGTATGATTTTTTCATGATTTTAAAGACTGATATTACATACAAAGGCTTTACCGTGTTTGTTACATTCACAGTGTCTCCCTCAAATATGTATTTTTCTAAGCCTTATGAGACTTATTTGAAAGGAAAAGGCTTTACCACAATGATGACATTCATTGGGTTTTTCTCCATTATGTATTCTTTTATGTACTTGAAGATATTGGTGATATACCATGGCTTTATCACATCGAAGACATTCATAAGGTTTCTCTCCAGTATGTCTTCTTTTATGAGATATGAGATTGTACTGTTGTGAAATTCCTTTACAAAACTGGTTACATTCATAGGGTCTCTCTCCAGTATGTGTTTACTTATGCATTTGGAGTTTACAGCATTGTGAAAATGCTTTACCACACTGGTTACATATTACATGCATAGGGCTTCTCTCCTGTATGTGTTCTTTTATGTGTTTGCAGACTACTGATTGTGAAAAGGTCTTACCACATTGATAAAATTCATAGTGTTTCTCTCCAATGTGTGTTGTTTTATGAGCTATGAGATTGCCACATTGTGCAAAAGCTTTACTACATTGATTACATTCATAGGGTCTCTCTCCAGTACGTGTTCTTTTATGTATTTGGAGTCTAGAGCAATGTGAAAATGTTTTACCACATTGATTACTTAATAGGGTTTCACTCATGTATGTGTTATTATATGTCATTTAAGCTCACCATAACTTGCAAAACCTTTATCACATTGAATACATTCATAGGGTTTCTCTCCTGTATGTGTTCTTATATGTCTTTTAATCACACCAAAAGTTGCAAAAGCTTTACCACACTGATTACATTCATGTGTTTTTCCCCCAGTGTGTGTTCTTTTATGGAATTTGAGACAATTGTGACATACAAAAACTTCACCATATTGAAGGCTTCCTTATGGTTTCTCTCTAGTATGAATTTTGCACACCTTTGAAGATGCCTGTAACACAATTATTTATTAACACATTGAGAATATTCACAAAGTTCTATTCCTTATGATTTCTTTCATTCCTGTAAAGATAATTGGCATTTGCCTTTAGCACATTTATTATAATGATGAATCCTAGTATCTCTTTAGTTTTATAATTTGGCTTAATTATAAAGAGGAATCAGTTCTTAAGTTTCACATTCCTGATACTTCCTTTTGTGATGGTTGATTTGTGGCTTTGAATATAGTAAGAACCGTTATTTTATGGCCAACATTTATTGCATCTTTTTATGTGAGAATTTTCAGGTAGC
>NW_024432151.1:0-10568 GCF_017639785.1 Mesocricetus auratus
TGCACTGTGACATCACAATTATGCATTGTGACATCACTATACTGCACTGTGACATCACAATTATACATCGTGACATCACTATAGTGCACTGTGACATCACAATTATGCATTGTGACATCACTATAGTGCACTGTGACATCACAATTATGCATTGTGACATCACTATACTGCACTGTGACATCACAATTATGCATTGTGACATCACTATAGTGCACTGTGACATCACAATTATTGCATCGTGACATCACTATAGTGCACTGTGACATCACAATTATACATCATGACATCACTATAGTGCACTATGACATCACAATTATAAATTGTGACATAACTATTCTGCGCTGGCTGGGTCGGAAATGTTGGCCATGCTGTAGCGCTTGGCTCGTGGAACCAGCATCAGAAAGCCAGGGTTTGAGTCACTGGACATCATCCCTACTGTTGTTATTGTTTTGTTATTAATGTTGTTGTTGTTGTTTATTTATTATTATTGTTGTAGTTGTTCTTGTTGTTTCTTTGTTATTATTATTGTTGTTTTGTTGTTATTGTTTTATTGTTGTTGTTATTGCCTTATTATTATTGTTGTTGTTGCTTTGTTATCATTATTGTTGTTTTGTTGTTATTATTTTTTTATTATTGTTATTGTTATTGTTCTTGCTCTGTTATTATTATTTTCGTTTTTGTTGTTGTTACTGTTTTATTATTGTTGTTGTTTTTGTAGTTGTTATTGTTTTGTTATTATTTTTGTTGTTGTTTTTGTTGAGAAGTTTGTTCGTTGGACCCGAGAGAATGCAGATTTTGAAGAACCCTAACCCTGCCATGCATCACTCAAGAAAACTTTGCTGTTGTGTAGATGCCTTGGGCTGAATTAAAACTAACGCTGCTGTGTTCATTCATCATTAATTGCAGTAATTTATCGTCATTGTTGTTATTATTACTATTGTTGATAATGTTATCATTGTTGTTCTGTTATAATTACTCACTGTCATTATTGTTGTTGTTTTTTGTTGTTTTAATATCATTGTTATTGTTATGATTATTGTTCCTGTCTTCGTTGTTTAATCATCATTCTTGTTACTGTTAATATTGTTGTTTAATTATTTATATTTATTCATTTGTTTGTTTATTATTAATTTATTTATTATCATTATTCATCTATTTGTTTTTATTTGTCACTGGGAACCCTGGGGGAGCAGAGCAAGCATGGGGTGGTGGGGGAAAAGATACAGAAAAATAGGGGGCGATTAATTTCCCTGGGGAGCAATTAGTGGCACTTCACCTGGGGGTAAATGAGGCTGGGATTGGCCAGTAGATGGGTGGTGGGAATCAGTGGGCAGGGCAAACAATAGTGATGGTTAGGATGACGAAGACAACAGATAAGTAATGGTGAACAATGGCAACAGCAGCCAGGGTGGTGAAAATAATAATAACAACAAAGCAACGATAATAACAATAATAATAACAATAGTAATAATAAAATACAACGACAAAAATATAACAATAAAAAATAAATGATAATCATAGAAGAACAACAATAACGATATAAGTAATAATAGTAACAATAATAACAAAAATAACAAAAAATAGTAATAATCAAAACAATAATAATAATAGAATAACAACAATAGTGATAAAAATAATAATAGTAACAACAATAACAATAACAAAAATGACAAGAACAATAGTAATGATACTAACAATAATAATGAAATAACAACAATGACAAAAATATAACAATAACAAAAATAAATAATAATCATAGAAAAACAATAATAATAAAAATAATAATAGTAAGAACAATAACAATAACAAAAACAATAGTAATAATAACAACAATATTGGTAAAGTAACAACGACAAAAATATAACAATAACACAAATAAATAATAATTACAGGACAACAAAAATTATAATGAAAAATAATAAGTAACAACAATAACAAACACAATAGCAATAATACTAAAAACAATAATAATAAAATAACAAAAGAAAATAATAATCATAGAACACCAACAATAAAGATAAAAAGGATAATAGTAACAACAATAACAATAATAACATAAGATAACAATAATGACAAAACAATAGTAATAATAACAACAATAGTAATAAAATAACAAAAATATAACAACAGTACCAACAATAAAATATAATCTTAGAAAACAAAGCAATAATACTAATAATAGTAACAACAATAACAATAATAGCAAAACAATACTGCTAATAATAAATTAACAACAATGACAACAATTTAACAACAGCAACAAAAATAAATAATACTCATAGAAGAACAACAAGAATACAAACAATAATAGTAACAATAACAATACTAACAAAAATAGTAATAATAACAACAATAATAAAAACAACAATGACAAATTTATAACAATAAACAAAATAAATAGTAACCATAGAACAACAACAACAACAATAATAATATTAACAACCATAACAATAACAACAAAACAATAGTAATAATAATAAAAATAACAATAATAAAATAACTTGAACGACAAATATATAACAATAACAAAAATAAATAATAACCATAGAACAATACAAATACTAATAATGATAGTAAGAAAAATAACAACATAAACAATAGTAATAATAATAACAACAATCATAAATAACAACAACGAAAAAATAACAATAATGAAATAATAGTCATAGAACAAAAACAATAATGATAAAGATAATAATAATACCAAAAACAATAGTAATAATAATAACAATAATGATAAAATAATGACAACAATAATACAAATTATAATAGTAACAATAATAACAAAATAATAATATAATAACAATAGTAATAGTAATAACAACAGGAATAATAAAATACTGACAACAACAATAATAATAATAAAACTACAAAGACGACATGGAGGTGGACATGCAGGAAAGGCAGGCACACAGCATCCTCTTGGGCAAGGACCCCATACTGGCAGCCTGGGATGGGAGGACACGTGGAGGAAAAATTCTGACCATATGAGGAACCTGGAACTGACAGGTAGAGAGGAATGAGCCACCGCCCCCTCTTGCCCTGGGGACCCCAAGACCACCACCGGGGACCCAGGGCTCCCGCAGACTGGGAAGAAAGGCCAGAAGTGCACTGAGATTGCAGAGAATCCCGGGCACTGTCCCTAGAGAAGCCAGGGGACAGCACTCCTCTCGGCCACAGGTCTCCGAGACCACTGCTGGGGACCAATGGCAGTAACGTGAAGGATAAGCCTTTTGGTCGACCAGGTCAAGCCACCACCAATCCTGCAACTGGCCCATGTTGCATGCATAACAGCCACCAAGCCATCCTTTAGTCTACAGGTGCAATCTCCTACACAGAGACTGTTCCCACCATTCCCACCGCCTCCGCCACACACCCGCCAGCTTGCCTGGACTCTCGTCACTCTGGCTGCCTGACTGCAGGTGATTCTCTGCCCTTGTCGCTGAGTGCCCGGGGAACGAGGCATGTTGCACAAAATTGCCACCACTAGGTGTCGCCCTATGACCCTCTACATCCGATCGATCATCTCCTGCACTCAGGAGGCAGGTGCCCTGCTCCTGAGGGTCCTCCCATGCTCATGCTCCGGGGGCTGGCGGGGGGCAGACAACAAACTGACAGCAGGGTAGGGATCTCACCCACCATCTCGTGCAAGGGGCAGAAATGCCACCGGCCTTTATTACGCCGGCCGAGACATAGTGAAGGTTGGCCTGGACTCGGGCCTACCCCAGTCATCTGACCAGGAAAGTGAAAGGAAGGAAAGCGAAAGGAAAAAAACAAACAAACAAGGAGGAAATGACTTGTTATCACACCGGCCACCCCGGGATACAGTGAAATCAGGGATGGCTGGCCGACCCCCTCAGATGATGAAAGCGAAAGTATGACAGGAAGCTATGAAAAACGGGCGAATCACTCTCTAAGATGGAGGCTCAGGTCACAGAGTGTCACTGGCCGGCCAGTTACAAGACCACACTGATGTGAGACTCGGCGAGTGGGACGGAGGGAGGGAGGGAGGCGGCGATGGCAGGTCTGCGCCATTTCAGTCTACTTTTTAAAAACATTTTACCACTTTTGTCAGAGTTGTATGGTGTCCCCTCCTCCAACCCCCCACAGTTTGCTTCTTGAATCAATTAGACACCCCTCCCCCACTCCCAGTGTGCTTAAGAAGAAAGCCTGCATGGCCTAGGTCAGTAATTAAAAGAAATCAGACAGATACGTATCTCCCTGCACAAAATCTAACTCTAAATGTGAAATCTTCCACACTGGAGCAGTGAGCCTGATTTCAATCAGGCAGGCCAGTAAGCAGGTGAAACTCCACACACACACACACACACACACACACACACACACACACACACACAGGAAATAATAAAGTGCCAGGCAAATACTAAACAATCGAAAAGGAAATATTAAAAATAAAAAACGATCGCCTGGTCCACAAGGTGAGCTCCAGGCCAGGACAGATAGGCAGGTTTTTTTACACAGAGAAAAACATGGAAAAACAAAAAACAAACAAGCATAGAAAAATCCAACATCTTTCTTCATCTCAGCACTTGGGAGGCAGAAGTAGGCAGATGTCAGTGAGTTTGAAGCCAGCCTGCCTGCTCCAAAAAGTGAGCTAGCTCCAGGCCAGGCCAACCAGGATTGTTACACAAAGAAAATGTGTCTGGAAAACCAGAAAACAAACAAGAATTTTAAAAAATCCATCATCTTAAATCCCAGCACTTGGAAAACAGAAATAGGCAGATCTCAGTGGGTTT
This sequence comes from Mesocricetus auratus, assembly GCF_017639785.1. Classification (NCBI taxonomy): domain Eukaryota; kingdom Metazoa; phylum Chordata; class Mammalia; order Rodentia; family Cricetidae; genus Mesocricetus; species Mesocricetus auratus. The sequence goes on from NW_024432151.1 coordinate 4,758, forward strand.
GAGGCCAGCCTGCTCTACACAGTGAGTTCCAGGACACCCTGGGTTGGTTGTTATGCAGTGAAAAATCTGTCTTGAAAAAAAATCAAAAACATAACAACAAAAAAATATCCGGCATGCCTTCATGATCAAAGTTGTACAGCCAAGAGGACTAGAGTGAACATGTGCCTATCAAATAAAATAAAAGCTAGAATCTTATAGCTTCATTAAAGATGAGACTCTTAAAGCCAATATCACCCTAAGTCGAGAAACACCTGAAGCAATTCGCCAGGAGACAAAAAGGTGCCCAGCGAACTCTTACTCTTATCCATGCCCTCAGAATGTCCCCGCATATTTAGGGAACACCTAAAATAAAGCTTTTCTGTTCTCGACAACCATTCCGTTCTGCTCAGAAGACATCTGGACTTTTGAAAGTTTTGTTTTTGTTTCAGGTAAGTAACGAACGTATGACAGGAAGCTGTGAAACACAGGCGAATCACTCTCTAGGAGGGAGGCTAAGGTCACAGAGTGTCACTGACCAGCCAGTTACAAGACCACATGGGGCAGGTGCAGAAGGCAGGATGTGAGTGGGAGGGAGGGAGGAAAGAAGGAAAGGTGGGAAGGATGTGGCTATGGCATGTCTGTGCCTTTTAAGTCTCCCTTTTAACAACATTTTACCACTTTCTGGCACTTGGTTTTTGCCTTTGCTGGTGTGTTTCTGGCTGCCACCGCCAATCACACAGGCCTACCCCCAGTTCTCAAACTAAATACTACTGAGTAATTTTACCTTTCAAATAAATCTACCTGTCTTCTTAAATATTCTTTTACATTTATTATCTTGTTTTTCTACATTCCAAAATGCAAGATTGCCCAAAGGTTAAGGCCTCCCCTAGGAAGTCAACTTGGTCTGCTCCTATCATCTTATTGAGGAAGGACCAAGGTGCACCCCACCTCTCCCTGGTCTAAACAGTCGGTCCTGGCTATCCTGGTACTCACGCTGTAGACCAGGTCATGGAACCCCTTGCCTCTGCCTCCCCGAGTTAGAGCTAGTGAGACTAAACTTAGTGGAAACACACTGCCCGGCCTGATTCCATGTATGTTTTCATATAGACTGGGAAATTCCTACCTAGACCAGACCTGCCTGCCATTCACAGAGTTCCAAACCTGCCTCTGTCCCTGAATGATGGGATTAAAGGCATGTACTACCACACCCAGCTTTCTTTTATTTCTGTGACCCAGGAAGGTTTTTGTCTGCTTCCTGTTTTTTTCTATAACTTTATTGTACATTAAATTTAATTTCCAATTTTATTCATGTGTCTCTGGGTGTGTGTGTGTGTGTGTGTTGGCTAGTGACCTCACCAAGATGGCATGCTTGGGAAATATCCCCAGGTCCCACTAGGACCTCTGGAAGCAAACCCTCCTACAACCAAAACTAACATGGGCTCTATGTAGCTGGTACCCAACAATATCAAGCTGTATCTAACATTGAGGCCCCCTAAAAAGTTTTATGATTAAAACTATGCCCTAGAGAAAAGGGAGGAATGAAAAACCCTGAATTTATAGAAATAAAATATAAGCTTAAACAGGGAGGGCATCCCACTAGAGAACTTGGGAAGTGAACAAAGGACCCCATCCCAGGAACTGGCCAAACCACAGAATGGAATGTATGGTTTAGCAACCTTAATTTCAGAAGGGCTGTAAACCCACAAAAGGCCAATTCCGGGCTGCTGACCACCTGTGAAGAACTGACCAGGGCGTCAGAGATGGGCAAACAAGATTTGTGGGAACCACCATTTACTTAGGGAGAGATGATTAACTCATACCAAGGTTTGAGGAATTTACAATGTGTAGGACAGGAAGACATCTACTTCCCCTGGTCAGTAGTCACGTACACCCCCCCATCACAAGATAGGGACCCCTCCCAAAGGCTTGTGGTTTTTGTCTTTAAAAGCTGATTGTAACTGAACCTCGGGGCCAATCGGTCTAAAAGCTGACCGAGAGGCCCATCTGCAGATGCCTAATTAAAGCCTCTTGCATGTTGCATCAATTGGCGCGTGGACTCTTGATTCTTGGGGTGACAAATCCAGCTTGGGGACCCCTCATCAATTCGGGGTACCCCAACAAAAGAAGAATTATGGGTTAACATTTTATTTTTGTGAATTCAAGGACTATGCAGAGATACCCTGGCCCAAGTAAATAAAACATAGTTAACACATAACAGAGAAAAAATACAATTAATAATCAAATTCAAAATGAAAAGAAATTTCTCTGTAAAACGTGGTTAGGAGTTGAGGGGGCTGGAATTTGGTAGGGGCAGGGGAAGGGAAGGGAGAGAGGAGGGAGGGAGACACATGAAAGAAGCTTGTTTCTAATTTAAAATTTTAAAAAAGGAAAAAATTAACAACAAGAAAAAAACTTGGTTAGCTTGAACTTTTCTTCCCTGTAAGTCCATGTATCACACCCTTCCAGGTGCCCTCATAGGACAGATGTGGACATTCATGAGGAATGACATGCAACAGAAATCTAGAATGAATGAATGGGAGGGAGGGAAGAAGGGAGGGAGGAAGGGAGGGAGAGAGGAGGGAGGAGGGAGGGAGAGGGAGGGAGGGGGTGAGAGAGAGAGAGAGGGATAGAGAGAGATTCCCTCAAGAAAATTAAATCACTACACAAACCCTGGCACACAGTGAAATCAGGCCTATGAGGAAATTTATTATACCTCTCATTGCCCTCCTTAAAAAAATCTAAGAGCTCAAATAAAATGAAAAAAATTAAAAATAAAATAATCAAACACAAACCAACCAGATGACATTTCATAACATCATCAAAGCTGAAATATCAAAAAAGCAGAAATCCAACATGCCTTGGTGATGAAAGTTCTATGTTCAGTAGCACTAGAGTGGCACATGACATGCAGTTCAGCAGCAGATGAACAGGTACCTTTTCTCTAGGCCACATTTAAATTTTTAAATTTAAATATTTTAAAGTTTTGTCTAAGTGAGTGTCTATCCCTGAGGATTCTGCAACACATAAAAGCTGCTGCTAGGTGGTTTATTTTTGTTTGTTTGTTTGTTGTTGTTTGTTTGTTTTGCTTGTTGGGGTTCACCTTACTTGTGGATCCCTGGGGATTTCCCTAGTGCCAGATTTTTTCCTTAAACCCATAATGGCTCCCTCTATTAAGGTATCCTTGCTCTCCTTCGCTGTTCTTCCCCCACCTCATCCTTCCTGATCCCACGCATGTTCTCCTCCCCACATCATCTTCACCTCCACTTCTCCACTTTTCCCCCAACTACCCCGCCCCCCTGTACTCCCAATTTATTCAGGAGGTCTCTATTTCCACTTCTGGAGGGAGGGAGGGGACAGACAGACAGCTGGATGTTTGGAAGGATTTGTTTTGGTTTCAGGTAAGTAGGAGTCACCTCAGACATAACATGGAATATAGCCTATTTCCAGGCCCTCCTGTCTGCCGTGTCTCTCGTTTTTATGGGTTCATGTTCCACCACCCACAAGGTAGCCAACAAGCAGCTGGCAGCCATTCCATGACTCTAATTTCAGCAGACCCACCCCTTTCTTCTGACTTCCTAAGGCATCAGGCACTCTCTTGCAGGATTCGTTCACAGCCAGACGGATGGGCAGGCAGGCAGGCAGGCAGGCAAGCAGACATGTGTGCTTGGGCAGTGACAGACCTGTGTGTTCATTGTGCCCTCATCCTTGATGATGTACCAAAGGCACCATAATAGTGGTTTGGGCTCAGGAGCCCTCCCCTAGAACACCAGTGTACCATCTCACAGGCTCTCAGTGGCTCCCTCGAAAAGGCTTCTGCGGGGGTGGGGGTGGGGTGCTATCCCGTGCTGTTCCCCTGCACATGCACATCGACTGACCTTAGCATGCATGCATTCATTCATTCATTCATTCATTCCCCGAGATGGGAACAAAGGGTCAGCAAAGGGCAGACAGGTTGGGCGAGTGAGTGCACTCCCACCACTCAGTCATCATGCCAGCTCCTCTGTGCCAAAGACTGGCTACACTTCCCTACTTTTCAACAAAACCCCTCACTTGAGAATCTCCAGGAGGTGCCAAGTTTTGGAGCCCGGGTGTGTCTAGTGGCTTGCTGAAGAGGAAGATGTCTGTCTTGACAGCAGGAGGCAGAGCAGGCCTGCCCCCTATAAATGAGAGACCCCCTTCCCTTGTTTCTGTTTTTTTTATTCCAAGTTACTCATATCGAATTTTCCTCCTCCTCCATTTGGAGGAGGCTATCTGTCTGACTGTCTGTCCTGCAAATCACTCTGCCTCCTCTTCCTCATTCTGTGTGCTGGGATCAAAGGCATGCCCCACCAAGGCCATGCTTTATTTATCTATTTATTTTATTGAGATGGGGTGGGGGTGGGGAACATATCTGAATCATGAAATCGTGACCTAGGCCAGACCTGCCTCCAGGTCACAGACTTCCACCAGGCTCTGCCTCCTGGATTAAACATGTGTGTGTGTGTGTGTGTGTGTGTGTGTGTGTGTGTGTGTATAACTGGTTTCCTTATCTTGTACATTTAGTTTAATTTAAAATTTTGTTCATGTGTTTCTTTCTGCCCCACCCCCCTCCATGTGTGTTCAAATTCTTCTGGATGAGGAAGGAGTGGCTGGTTCACCAAGGTGGAAGCAACCATGTGCAAACTCCAGGAGGATAAAACAGAATGGCAGCACCAGTTTAATAACACATATTCCCACTGATCCCACCCACCCACTGAACCCAAAATTGATCTCTCTTTTTAAAATTAGACCAGAGGCAGGTGGATCTCTGTCTGTGAGTTTGAGGTCAGCCTCATCTTCAAAGTGAGTTCCAGGATAGCCAGAGCTGTTACACACAGTAACCCCATCTGAAATCATTCACAAACCAACAAACAAATGTACCAAAAGCATTTGTGTGCCAGGCAGTGGTGGCTCACACCTTAAATACCATCACTTGGAAGGCAGGGGCAGTCTGCTCTAGGTCCACGATAGCCTCCAAAGCTACAGGGAAATCCAGAAAGAAAGAAAAATTGACCAAGGAGACAATACCAAGCCTCTGAGATGATCTGTTTCATTTTTACCCCCTTAATATTCTCTTTGTGTCATGATACAGCCACCCCTGAGTTCTTTTCAAGGTCTGTGGCTCAGTGTATTAGGCTGGGTTTTTTGGTTTTGTTTGTTTGTTTGTGTGTTGGCAGGCAGTCAGGCAGGGCCTGGTGGCTGGGGGCTGGGGACGTGGTGGGGTGTGGGCAGGGATTTGAGGGAACTCCAATGAAATAAAAGTCAATAAACAATGGAAAGTTTTATTTATTTATTTATTCATTCATTTATTGGTCCATCCATTTATTCACTTGTTTACAGTGAAAGAGGGCTCTCTAAACAAAATGATTCTTTATGGGAAAAATAAAATCCCCGACACCAGGGGAAGAGGAATTCCCCTGTGCCCTCCTAAGGAACACTAAGAACAGGAGCTAGTAGGCGAGGTAGTTGGGGAGAGATGGCAGTGTCATTAAGCACCTGCTCCCCCAGACAGATTAGGCATTTTGTGTAAGGGAGGGCCTCTTCCATTCATTCCCTTGGAAGGAACTCAATGGCCTTCCCATTAACATATGACTGTTGTTGCCGGGAAGTGTTGGTTGGTGCATGCCTTTAATCCCAGTGCTCAGCTCACTTTATTAGTAGTCCAAGGCCATCTTAGTCAAAATCGAGTCTCCAAAAAAATCAACAATCAAAACAAATAACAAAGAGAAATGCCTATTGATGACTGGTCTTATGACAGGCACCCACCAGTCATCAGAGTAATGATGACATGACTGGTGCCTGTTCTAAGACCCA
>NW_024432152.1:0-1268 GCF_017639785.1 Mesocricetus auratus
ACACCCGAGAACACCAAGGGAGAGACAGAGTAAAAGGAGTAAAACAGATTTTAATGGGTTTGTTTTCTGTGATCCTGAGAATTGAGCTCTGAGCTCACACCTGCTGGATGGACACTCCACTATGAGCCACACCCTCAGCTTCCACAAATGACAGATTCTTAGGAGTCTGTAGTGCACTTAGTATTCATTGGGACTCATAAGCCAGTACCATATCCTCAGTCCTTCTATGCTGGCGACTTGAGCTCTTGGCTTCCTGGGGTCCCTCCAGCACACCTGGCAAAGAGGTGGCCTTTCTAGTTTGTCTACTTCTAAGTGATCCTAACCATCTTCTCTTCCACTTTCTTCAGCAGCCCACTCCATATCATTTCCCAGACTTAACTGTCACCATCCCTCATCTCATTTCCCAGTGCCCACTTTGCCTCCTAGGTACCCAGCTGGCTCTGAGTGTGAGTGGCTGCAGCTCTTCCACCTGAAATAACCTCTGGGGGAGGACATATGCTGAGCACATTGACACAGCGTGTCTGGAACTCTGGGGGTAAAAGCTGTGACTCTATTTTGTCATTCATGACTTCTCATCTCTGCCGTCTTCTAAACTCACACTTATTTCACAACCAGGTTACCTGGGATCTGCCCTGAGCATTCTCCAGGGGCAATCACAGGGACCTTCTCTTCAGAAATGACATAATTGTTGTGGTCCAGATGGAACAGAGCCTCTCCCTCCTGTGGCAATCCCACCCCGTGCCTGTGTGTTCTAGGATGGGCTCACAACAGGAACTTAATAAAGGACAAGAACCACCTAAAATTCTAGGCAAGCAGTTGGGAACATTTGAGTGACACCCATTTTTCTGGGAACGAGGAGCTATCTGCAAGGACCCACGACATCCCAGTCTGAAGAATTGCTAAGTGAGGCACAAACTTTCTCTCGCACACGGGAACGGGGAAGCCTACCAGTTGAGGATGCTCATTGTGGGCAAATCTGGCTGTGGGAAAAGCGCCACAGGGAACAGCATCCTCTGCCGACAAGCATTCGAGTCCAGACTTGGAGCCCAGTCAGTGACCAGGACCAGCCAGGCAGAGATGGGCACATGGAAGGGAAGGAGTTTCCTAGTGGTAGACACGCCACCCATCTTTGAGTCAAAGGCCCAGAACCAAGAAAGGACATTGGAGACTGCTACCTGCTGTGTGTGCCAGGACCCCATGTACTGTTACTGGTGACAAATCCCACAGGAACTGAAGATTTATCCCCTTCCTAATCCACACATGCCTGA
>NW_024432153.1:0-2055 GCF_017639785.1 Mesocricetus auratus
CTGTTAAGAGAATCTTTTTCTTTTGCTAGCCACTTTGGTTTATCCCCTGCCAGTCGCCTGGGCTCTGCCGCTCCAGCCTGGTTCTAGAGCCACATGAGTACCAAATAAACACACAGGAGGCTATATTCATTATGAAGCTGTTGGCCTTGCTTGTTTCTAACTGGCTAGCTCTGACTTAAGTAATTACCCCATAATTGTTAATCTAAGTATGTCTCTTACCGGAGAGGTTTCCAGGCTTCCTACCCCAATGGCGGTTACATCTCGAACTCTCTTGTCTTTTTCTTTCCCAGAATCCTCCTCGACTCCTAGTCCCTCCTATCTAGGTTTTCTATAGGCTCAACAGTACTTTATTGACAAATAACAGGACTTCCCCAACATCTCCTCTTTTCTGTTTAAACAAAAGAAAGGTCTTAATTTTAACATAGTCAAATTGTATATAACAGAACAGTTATCAAATAAGAACATAGTTACAATATTTTAGCAAGATTTAAAGAAAATATCCATCCCATCCTTGTGAGTCCAAAGTCCTATATGTAGCTTATCTTTTATCATAACTAAGGAAAACTGTAATTATAAGTATCTGTCTTCAACTCCATCAAAGACCACAGAAGGATAATATATAAACACTAGGATTGACAGAGACATCTTACTGCCTGGACAGTCACCCGAAGTTCCTCTGTAACGTTGGGGCATCCATCTTCAGCCCATAGGCCACAATGTGTCTGGAACACTTCTCAGCAAAGCAGGAAATTTCAAACTGTCCATCTGCATTGGCAGTCTGTCAGTCATTTTTCTTTGTCCTGCAGAAAGTCTCGTAGACTCTTCATCAAGCAGGAACCCTGTAAGACTGAGTTCAGTAGTCACTTTCCTGTGGGTCCTGCATGTCCAGATGATACAACAACAGTCAAACAATCTAGGCAAGAGCAGTTTCTTGCCCAAATGGCTAATCTTGTCATGTTGAAAGCAAACTTTATAACGAGTTTCTTTGATGCCCATCTTCCTCTCAGACATAATTGGTGCTGCCAGGAGCAGACATTTCTCATTGTCAAGACAAACCCTAAACCATTTTAAATGCCATGTTCTGAAGGTCTTTGAGAGGTTTGAAGACTGTCCATCTCAAATATATTTCTGTATATCTAGAAACCTAACTTATGTAACTAGAAATTCTATTATAAGTAACTATCTGTAATCTGTATTCAATTATGCATTACATTTTAAAAGATCAGTATAAGCACAATACTTAATCAAGAGGAGAAAATATACACATCACAAAATTGACCTTGAATTTGTATCAATAAATGAAAAACAATACCCATACCATAATTCCCCTTTTTACCATTAAAAAGAGATTGGCTGTGATCATTAACCAATTATAAACAACCCATTTAAATGAAAACAAAGATTTATAAACAAGATGGGAATTGGGACGTCGCTCATTCCAAACTGCTTCCTGCTGGAAGGGGGCGCCGTTCATACCATGGGGATCATGACAACACTCAGAAACCTGTATAAGTCCATATTTTCGGGGTCTGTAAAACTGCATCATCTTAGCTGTTTCAATTGTTGGAACACCTGGTCCACTGCTTCTGGGGGTCTTGGTTCGTCAAACCACAGAAGCCTGGAAGAAATCCTCAGCTTTTTATGTTCTGTGGAAACATAAATTAAAACTCCTTTTCCGAGTAACAAGCTTTTTCCTTGCTTGCCGATTTGGTATATTCCCCGCCAGTCGCCTGGGCTCTGCCGCTCCAGCCTGGTTCTAGAGCCGCATGAGTCCCAAATAAACACACAGGAGGCTATATTCATTATGAAGCTGTTGGCCTTGCTTGTTTCTAACTGGCTAGCTCTGACTTAAGTAATTACCCCATAATTGTTAATCTAAGTATGTCTCTTACCGGAGAGGTTTCCAGGCTTCCTACCCCAATGGCGGTTACATCTCGAACTCTCTTGTCTTTTTCTTTCCCAGAATCCTCCTCGACTCCTAGTCCCTCCTATCTAGGTTTTCTATAGGCTCAACAGTACTTTATTGACAAATAACAGGACTTCCCCAACAGAGCT
>NW_024432154.1:0-520 GCF_017639785.1 Mesocricetus auratus
TCTACACTGTAGCTTCTTCAAAACTAACGATACTGCACTGTGTGATAAACTACAGGTATAACATATTGAAAACTACCGATGCAACAATGTGTGAGAAACTACATGTGTAACTACTTGATAACTAACGATACAACACTCTGTTAGAATATACACATGTAACTTATTGAAAGTTAACCAAACAACAATTTCTGAGGATCTACACATATAATTTATTGTAAACTAATGAAACAACACTGTGTGAGAAACTACTCGTTTATCTTTTTGAAAATTAATGACACAAACCTGTGTTTGAAAAATATGAGTAACATCTTGAAAATAAAGGACTCAACACTGTCTGAGAATCTACATGTATAACTTCTTTAAAAATAATGATACAACACTGTGTGGGAAACTACATGTGTAACTTCTGGAAAACTAGCGATACAACACTGTGGGAGAATCTATAATGGTAATTTCTTGAAAACTAATAATACAGCACTGTCTTGAGAATCTACTCTTGTAACTCAAGTACTTTCTCACC
>NW_024432155.1:0-71076 GCF_017639785.1 Mesocricetus auratus
TTATCTGCAATCTTCTACATGCTAATGTCCAGTTATGCCAACACCTTGTGTTGAAGATACTATCTTTTTTCCATTGTATAATTTTAGCATCTTTTCAAAAATCAGCTGTTCATTAGTTTGTGGATCAATCTCAGAGTGTTCAATTTGATTCCATTGGTCTACCTGTCTATTTTTTGCCAATACCAAACTGTTTTCAGGAGTACAGCTCTATAATAGAGCTTGAGGTCGGGGATGTTGATGCCTCCAGATGTTGCTTTGTTGTTTAAGGTTGTTTTGCCTATCCTGAGTCTTTTGTTTTTCCATACGAAATTGGTTATTTTTCTTTCAAGGTCTGTTAAGAATTGTGCTGGTATTTTAGTGGGGATTGTATTGAATCTGTAGATTGCATTTGGCAGGATTTCCATTTTTACTACATTGATCCCACCTATCCAGAGCATGGGAGATCTTTCACTATTAATTTAATAAATAACATTTGCTTAATCTTTGCCTGTGTACCACATCTGAGTTCTAAAGTGCAGCCTCTGAACTTTGTCTTATATATTAGTGTGCCCATGGTTACCAGTCAGTGCTGTTATCTGCTCTTATAGAAAGTTCAACTTTGCTGAGAAGAGTAGATGTCTCTCCTGTGTGATCTATGGGTTATATCCTGTGTTAACCTACAGTTTTTGTGAGGATTTTATCTATACATATCATCTACTGGAGACCAGTATTTATTATGTATTAATTCTTGGTAAGGAATATTATTATATGTGGTATTCTACATTTACTAGTTACAACAACCACTGTGATAAGTCACTTGCCACTTTCTATGCTTTACTTCTTCACAAGTGAACAAATCTAGAATGTATGATCACTAGTTATTTTCTGGTATTTCGTATGCCACACCATTCAAAGACAATATGTAGCATTAGACTGTCCACCATTACATCTGTGATTATACTGTGTCTTTCCAAGAAGACTGGATTTCTATGGACTTGGATGAATGTAATGTTTTAAGATTTTTATCAATGATATTTCTTCAGGAGTTTTTGATGAACTTTGGAGATCTTCTAACAGATTAAGAGTGTGTCAGTTATTGTTTTAGTACCTCCATTTTGGCTTTTTTGAGGCAGATTTTCTCTGTATTGTTTTGGAGGCTGTCCTGGAACTCACTCTGTAAAACAGGCTGGCATTGAACTCACTAAGATCCTACTGCTTCTGCCTCCCAGTTGCTGGAATTTAAGGTGTGCTTCACCAATGCCAAACCAGTACCTCCCTGTATTAATAGGTATTTTTCTTAAACTTTTTATCTTAGTTGCTATCTTCCTTTTCTCTTAGTTGCTCTTTTCTTGTGCCTTTGTACTTTTTCATTATTTTTCTGTCATTTATAAATATGCTCAGTTAAGAGAACTGTACATTGACATTTAAAACAAGATTTTTACATACTAACAACATGCCTCTGATAATTGTTTGGTTGTGGAAATACTGCACAATGGTATGCATATTATGCTTGTCTTTTTCCAAGGTATGTGTAGCATGAAAGAGTAGAAGACTGTATTTTTTCTCAGGGTGAATATTCTCAGAAATAGAGATGTTCATCCTGTGATTGATGAATTTATCAATCAGAGGAATGGGAAGAGATTCTTGCATTCAGGTTTAACACCCTGTCCTGGTTATGTGACAAATAAGCATCTTGAAATACCTGATGCACTTTTAATGTGGTAACTTACAAAATATTTCATGCAACATATTTCAGAAGAAAGTCTATGTTCATTGGGGAGACTTTTGTAATCACAGGTGAAATAATGGAAGCATAATGTTAAAATTTTATGCTTGAAATGTCTGGTTTGAGAAATCCAATAAATTAACTAGGGATTGATAAGCATTCTGTGAGTATTCCCTATTGAGGAAATCAATCATGGACATTTTCAAATGACAGACTGGTTGTTGTAACTAGTAAATGCAGAACACCACATCTACTCTTAGTCCATTTCAAGATTTAACACAGAATAGAGAGAAGTCTCCATTTATAGCACTGTGTAGGTAAAATTCTCTTATGAATCCCAGGAAAACACAGGTTATATTTAATCCATGGATCACATAGGACAGATTATTACTTTTCTCAGTAGAGAAGTCTAATTTTCTGTGAAAACAGGTATGACAATTGATTGGCAGCTATGTGCACAAAAACTAATAAGACAATTGAAGTTCATAGGTTACTCATAGTAGGTAGAGAGGGATTAAGCAACTGAAAATTTGCTTTTAATTAAAGTGTGCTTACTAAACAAGAGGAACATGTGTGGTTTTGACTCCAGGCTAGAGTCATGACATCTGGAATATATGATCTACACCAAAGGGCCCATCAGTCCACTACAATGTCATAGTTATGCTGACAATTGTATGTTTGCATTACCACAAACATAATATAACCTTTGGAATAGGAGATTAAAAACAGTTATAACATAAATGGTTTTGTGTCATTACTACAAATTTAGTGAGGACATCATATGTGGGTAATAGATCGGAAACGTTGATTTACAATATGAACATGTATTAAACTGTGGCAGGCTGTGACAACATAACTGTTGCTAGACAATATCATTGGGATTCTCTCAACTCATATCTAGGGTCCCAGGAGCAGGGAACAGAAGGCATATTAGTTTTGGAGAATTTAATATCACATATAAATGTCCTATACAATAATTTCTAGACTCATAAATGAAATGAGAGGTGAATCTCCAAATGAGTTTATGGTCAAATTTTGGAAAATGGCATTTCAGCTGGAACTATTTGTTGAGATATGGAAACCTAGCAACATAGAATATAGTCTCTGGAAAAGCTTTTCAGAGTCTTTTGTCAGTGATGTCATCTTCATGGTGAACTAAAATTCTGAAGTAAGAAATGGAAGGTGTTTGAACTTTCAAGCAAATAGTGAAATTGCCTACTCTAAAACCACACATTTAACTATGTTGGGTCTGTGCTCTGATACAATTTTACCGTTATTACAGTGTAATCATGTGTTTGATAGACTAAACTAGTACTCAAAATCTGAAAATAGATGTTCCAAAATTTACATTAGAATAAGCAGAAGTCCTCCTACCTAGATGAAAATCTCGAAGACAGTAAGGGACTTTATAAGTATGAGAAATATTCTTCTCAATCAAGAGAACCATTCATTACCAAATATAATTTGTTTTTTGTATAGAAAAGTAATACTGCCATTATAAGGCTCCATATATGGTAACATATCAATATATATTCCTTTACCATTACTTTCATTGCCTTTTGTCATTATTTCTTGTTACAAAGCTTAACATGTGTGTATTTGAGAAAGAAAGAAAAATATTATCCCTAAGTAAATAAATGCTACCTTCTAGTTTATGTGTCCTTGATTACTGTTGTCCTTTTTTGGATCTTCTTGTATTCCTGGTGACTTTCCATTTCTTATTACTTTTAAGGACCTTTTCATTTTTAAGTTCGTTTTTAGGTCTGTCTCTGTCTTAATTGATTTCTAATTTCTTTTTCCATTTTTCAATTCTTTCCTTTTGCTCATGAACATTTTTCATTAGTAATATTGGAGCTGAGCATGGGTGTTGTGTAGAAATTACATGTCAAGCAATGCCTCTGCAAAGAATCAACATTCCTGTTAATAGTAATTGGTTTGTGATACACCTGTAAGAATGGTGTGTGAATTAGGTATCTATTTTTGCCAGTGGCGGTGCAGCATAAAAGAGCCAAATACTTTATTTTTCTCACAGTGAACTTTAGTGATACAGATTCTTCAACTCTTCAATCAATGTTTATGTGAAATATGAAGAGATTCTTGGATCCAACAACATGCATCTTGAAATAGCCAAGGCAATCTTAATTTGATATATCCCCCAAGTTCATCAAAATCTCCTGGAGAAAATCAGTGATGAAATTCATAAAACCATCGATTTATCTAATGCCATAGCAACAGTTTCCTAGGTATACACAGTGTATTCACAGATGGAAATATAGGGAGCATATTGATAAATATCATGTAAGATATGTCTGGCTTATGAAATAGCAGAAAATGAGTGATGATCATGCATTCTTTGGTTGTTCTCTAGAGATTAAACCAAAAATGGAAGGTTGCAAGAAACATATTAGAATGACTCTTGTAACTAGTAAATGTGGATAGCCACATATGTTACTAGCCCTTCTTAAGAATTAATACAGAACCGCCAGGCGGTGATGACGCACGCCTTTAATCCCAGCACTTGGGAGGCAGAGGGAGGCGGATCTCTGTGAGTTCAAGGCCAGGCTGGACGGACAGCCTCCAAAACAATACAGAGAAGCCCTGTCTCATAAAACCAAAAAAAAAAAAAAGAATTAATACAGAACCAAGATTAGTCTCTAGTGAATGGCATGTATATTTTATAGGAGAGACAACTACTCTTCTCAGGTGATGCGGCACCCATGCCACAAGCAACTCCAAGGTATTAGGAAAAGAAAGACAAGATGTCCAGCTGTTTATACTGAGAAGTGTCTTACAAAACAGTAGAAAAACCCCAGGTGGAAGAGAGTGTGTTTTCCTCGTGCTAGATGTTGATGTCAGTGGGGCATTGCAGGGCCAGTAAGCCAGGACTAGAAAACAAGATGTACCTGTGGCTATCAGCTGACAAACAACTCAGAGACCCTGTGGGGGCTAGGCCCGAACAAGGTGAGTCAGCTTTTTTTTTTGATTTTTAGGAGACAGGGTTTCTCTGTATTGTTTTGGAGGTTGTCAGTCCAGCCCAGCCTCAAACTCATAGAGATCTGCCTGCCTCTGCCTCCCTAGTACTGGGATTAAAGGGGTGCACCGCCATTGCCTGGCTGTCAGCTGTTTTTTTATGAGAGAAGATAACAACATTGACTAGTAACCATGTGCACAGTAACATGTAAGATAATTAAAGTTCAGAGGTTGCTCTTGAGAACCTCAAATGTGGTGTACAGACAAGGATTAAGCACGTGGTTTTTATTTAAATGAAGATGTGCTGGTTAAGGTAAAGTGAAATGTGCTATTTTGTCTCCATTTTGGTGATATGCCTATAATGGCTTTGCAATGATGTCATTTCTATGGGTGCATTAATGTATCCATAAAAGGTAGCTGTGGAAACGTGAAACAAAAATAATTATAGTGCCCATAGATTTGAAAACTTACATCAAAGTAAATTAGAGTAAAATATGATAGCAATGTATGAATGGAATTTTGTAAGAATGAGGGGACATATGAGATTGTGACATTTTTGAAGATATAAATATTACCTGAAATCAACCAAGGGGGTTCTCTTTGCTCATTTCTAGAATCCCAGAAATAGTGAGCCTAGACCTCATAATTGATTTAAATGACTAAATAATGAGATGAGGTTGCATGATTGACCACTGGGGAAACACCATAGACCACAACATTTATTTAAGTGACTAAATATGTGATGATGAAGCATGATTCACCCTTGGGTAGATGCCATTAGACCTTGTCATTGATTTAAGTAACTAAATAATGAGGTGATATTGCAGGATTCACCCCTGTGGAGATGCCCATAGACCTCTTCATTGATTTATGAGACTAAATAATGATACGACGTCACAAGATTCACCCCTGGGAAGATGCCCGTAGACTACAATAATGATTTGAGTGACTAAATAATGAGATGACATCTCACAATTCACCCTTGAGGAGACTCCCAAAGACCTCATCATTAATTTAAGTGAAACCCATAGACCACATGACTGACTTAAGTGTCTAAAAATGAGATGACTTCACATGATTCACCACTGGGGAGACACCCATATACCTCATCATTGATTTAAGTGACTAAAAGTGAGATGAAGAAGCATGATTCACCTCTGGGAGACACCCAGAGACCTCATCATTGATTTAAGTGACTAAATAATGAGATGACTTCACATGTTTCACAACTGGGTGTATGCACATAAACTCATCATTGGTTCAAGTGACTAAATTATGGGATGACGTCACACAATTCAGCTATGGGAGATACCCACAGTCCTATTCAGTGATTTATGTTACTAAATAATGAGATGATGTCACTGGATTCAGCCCTGGGGACACTCCTAAACACCTCATCATTGATTTAATTGACTAAATAAAGCGATGAGGTAGCATGATTCACTAATGGGGAAATGCCCATAGAACTCATCATTGGTTTAAGTGACTAAATAATGACACGACATCACAGGATTCACAACCCTGTATAGACACCCATAGACCTTATCATTGATTCATGAGACTAACTAATGAGATGATGTTACATGAAACACTTCTGGGGAGACAACCGTAGACCTCATCATTGATTTAAGTGAGAAAATAATGAGATGGCAGTGCACGATAAGCCCTTTGACCTCATCATTGATTTAAATGACTAATGAGATGTACTCCCAAGAATCATCCCTGGATGGATGCCCTTAGATCTCATCATTGATTTAATTGACTACATAATAAGATGATATCATATGATTCACCCCATGGGAGACACCCATAGACCTCCTCATTGATTCAACTGACTAAATAATGAGATATAGTCACATGATTCACCCGTGGAGAGATGACCATAGAAATCATCATTGATTCAACTGGCTAAATAATGAGATATAGTTACATGATTCATCCCCGGGGAGATGCCCAATGATCTCATCATTGATTTAAGGGACTAAATAATGTGATGATGTCATATAAGTACTCCGGGGAGACACCCATAGACGTCACCATTTTTTGAGGGACTAAATAATGAGATGTGGTCACATGATTCACCTTGGGGTGATGCCCATAGAAATCATCAATGATTTAAGTGACTAAATAATGAGATGATGTGGTGCAATTAACTCCTTGGGAGATGCCCATAGATGACATCATGGATTTAAGTGAATAAATAATGAGATGACATCCCATGAATCACCCCTGGGGAAATGCCCATAGACCTCATCATTGATTTAAGTGACTAAATAATGAGATGAGATGCCATAATTCACCCCTGGGGAGACATTCATAAACCTCATCATTGATTTAAATGATTAAATAATGAGATGACATCGCATGATTCATCCCTGGGAAGATGCCCATAGTCCTCATCATTGATCTAAGTGATCAAATAATGAGGGGATGCCACATAATTCTCCCCAGGGGATACTCCCATACATCTCATCATTGATTTATGTGGTTAAATAATGAGATGACCTCACATAATTCACCACCAGGGAGATGCCCATCAACCTCATCATTGATTTAAGTATCTAAATAATGAGATGGTCTTGAATAATTCATCCCTTGGGAGATGCCCATAGACTTCATCATTGATTTAAGTGACTAATAATGATATGACATCAAATTATTCACCCCTGGGGTGATGGCCTTAGACCTCATTCTTGATTTAAGTTATCAAATAAGGAGATGACATCACATAATTTCCTCCTTGGGAGACACCAATAGAAGTCTTCATTGATTTAAATAATTACATGAGATGACATCGCATGATTCACCCCTGGTGCCATTAGACCTCAGAATTGATTCAGATTACTAAATAATGAGATGATATCACTTAATTCTCCCCCATTGAGATGCTCATAGATCTGATCATTGATTTATGTGACTCAATAATGAGATGACATTGCATAATTCACCCCAGGGGAGACATCCCTAAACATCAACATTGTTAGAAGTGATCAAATAATGAGAATGACACCACATAATGCACTCCTGGGGAGATGACCAAAGACCTGTTCATTGATTTAAGTGCTCAAATAAGGAGATGAAGTCACATAATTCACCACTGGGGAGACACCCATAGACCTCATCATTGATTTAGTTACTAAAAATTTGTATGTTCTATCATGATTCAACCCTGTGGAGAAGCCCTTAGAAGTCATCATTGATTTAAATTACTAAATAATGCAATGACATTGCATAATTCACCAGCAGTGAGACACCGATAGAACACATCATTGATATAAATGATTAAATAGTGAGATGAGGTCACAAAATTCACACTTGTGGAGAAGCCCATAGACCTCATATTTGATTTAAATGACTAAAAAATGAGATGTCTTCACATGATTATTCCCTGGGGATATGCCCATAGAAATCTTCATTGGTTTAAGTGATCAAATAATGAGATGATGTCACATAATACACCACTGGTGAGATGCCATAGACCTCATCATGGATATAAGTGACTAAATAATGATATGACATCAAGTAATTCACCACTGGGGAGACAGCCTTAGATCTCATCATTGATTTGAATTATCAAATAATGAGATGATGTCATATAATTTACAACTGGGGAGATACCTATAGTACTCAACATTGATATAAGTGACTAAATAATGACATGAAATCCTAGGATTCACACCCGGGAAGACGCCCTTAGACCTCATCTTTGTTTTAAGTTTCTAACTAATGTGATGAGATCACATGATTCACCCTGTGAAGAGGCCTATAGACCTCATCATTGATTCAAATTACTAAACAATGAGATGACATCACATAATTTTCCTCTGTGGAGATGCTCAGAGACCTCATCGTTGTTTTTAAAGACTAAATAATGATATGACATTGGTCGATTCACCCATGGGGAGAAGATCAAGGACCTCATTATTGATTCAAGTGACAAAATAATGAGATGAAGGGGCATAATACACCATGGGTGAGACACCCCTAAACAGCATCATTGATTTAAGTGATCAAATAATGAGATGACATCACATGATTCACCCATGAGGAACACCCATAGAAATCATCATTGATGTAAGTGACTAAATAATGAGATGAAGTCACATAATTCGCCCATTGGGGGATTTAACTAACTAAAAAATATGTCCTCTCATGATTCAACCCTGGGGAGATGCCCATATAAGTCATCTTTGATATAAGTTACCAAATAATGAGATGACATCACAGAATTCACCACTGGGGAGAAAACCATAGACCTCATCATTGATTTAAGTGACTAAATAATGAGAAGATGTCACACGATTCACCCCTGGGAGACCCACATACGCTTCATCATTGATATACCACATCATTGTTTTAAGAGATCAAATAATGAGATGACAACATGTGATCACCCCTGGTGGGAAGCCCAATGACCTCATCATGGATTTAGTGACTAAATAATGAGATGACATCATAGTATTCACCCCTAGTGAGATGCTGAAATAAATCATTATTGATTTAAGTTACTAAGTAATGAGATAATGTCACAGTACTTACCCATGTGTAGAAGCCCATAGACCTCATCAATGATATATGTGACTAAATAATGTGTTGATGTTGTATACTTAACCTCTGGAGAGGAAAACATAGATCTCATAAGTGATTAAAGTGATCAAATAATGAGATGACATCATATAATCCACCCCTCAGTAGACACCCATAGACCTCATCAATGATTTAAGTGACTAAATAATGATACGACGTCCTATGCTTCATCACTGGGAAGACACACAAACACGTCATTGACAGAAGTGATCAAATAATGAGGTGACTCTGCATAATTACCCCATGGAGAAACACCCTTAGACCTCATCATTGATATATGTAACTAAATAATGGGATCACATCTGATTATTCACCCCTGGGGAAATGCTAAGAGACCTCATCATTGATTTAAGAAATAAATATTGGGATGACGTCACACAATTCACCTCTGGGAGACTCCCATAAATCTCATCATTTATAAAACTCATCATTGATTTAAGTGAATAATAATGAGATGACTTCCCATAATTCACCACTGTGGAGACACCCATAGACATCATCATTGATTTAAGTTAGTAAAAATGATATGTCCTCTCATGATTCAAACTTGGGGAGACTCCCATTTAAACCATTATTAATTTAATTTAAGTTACTAAATAATGAGATGACATGGCATAATACACCACCAGAGAGACACCCATTGACCTCTTCGTTGATTTAAGTGATCAAATAATGAGATGACCTCATGAAATTCACCCCTGCGGAGACCCCTATAGGCCTCATCATTGATTTAAGTGACTAAATAGTGAGATGTCATCACAAGATTAACACCTGGGGAGACACCCATAGAACTCATCATTGATTTAAGTGACTAAATAGATGACATCACGAGCTTAATTCCTGGGGGGACTCCCATAGACCATCATTTATTTAAGTGACTAAATAATGACATGACATCACATAATTCACCCCTGGGGAGACTCCCATAGAACCCATCATTGATTTAAATGACTGAATAATGAGATGACATTGCATGATTCACCCCTGGGGATATGCCCAAAGACATCATCAATGGTTTAAGTGAATAAATAATGAGATGACATCCTATGAATCACCCCTAGGGAGATGCCCATGCACATCATCAATGATTTATGTGAACAAATATTGAGGTGACGCTGCATAATTTTCTCCTGGGCATAAGCCCTTAGACATTTTCATTGATTTAAGTATCTAAATAATGTGATAAGGTTGCATGATTCACCCTGGGGAGACAGCCATAGACTCATCTTTGATTTAAGTAACTAAATAATGAGATCATGTCTGATTATTCAGCCCTGGCTAGATGTCCATAGACCTCACCATTGACTTAATTGACTAAATAATGAGAAGAAGGTGTACAATTCATCCCTGAGCAGAAGACCATATACCTCATCCATTGATTTAAGTTGTACAAATAATGAGAGGACATCACATAATTCTCCCCAGGGGATATTCCCATACACAACATAATTGATTTATGTGATCAAATAATGAGATGACCTCACATAGTTAAACCACAGAGAGATGGCCATCAAACTCATCATTGACTTAAGTAACTAAACAATGAGATGATCTTGAATAATTCATCCCTGGGGAGACTACCATAGACTTTGTTATTGATTTAAGTGTCTAATAATGAAATGTCCTGGCATAATTCACCTCGGGGAAGAGGCCCAAAGGCATCACATTGATTTAAATGACTATATAATGATATTTCCCCACATGATTCAATCCTGGGGAGATGCACATAGGAGTCATCTTTGATTTAAGTGACTAAATAATGGGACAATGTCACATAATTCACTCCTGGGGAGATGCCAATAGACAACAAAATTGTTTTAAGTGATAAAAAATGAGATGAAGTTACATGATTCATCCCTAGGGAGATGGGCATAGACCTCATCATTGATTTAAGTGTTCAAATATTGAGATGATGTCACATAATTCACCCCTGATGAGATGTCCATAAACATCAACATTGATTTAAATGACTAAATAATGAGATGATGGCCCATGAATAACCCCAGGGGAGATGCCCATAGACATCATCATTGAATTAAGTTATTAAATAATGAGAGGCCATCACATGACTCATCACTGGAAAGACAAAATAGACATCATTTTTGATTTTATTGACTAAAGAATGAGATGATGTCACATAATTCACCCCTGGAAAGATACCCATAGTCCTCATCATTAATTTAAGTGACTAAATAATGAGATGAAAACACATGATTCACCCCTGGGCTCTTGCCCTTAAACCTATCATTTTTTAAGTGACCAAATAATGAGATGAAGTCACATAATTCATCGCTGAGGAGAAGCACATAGGCCTCATCATTTTTACGTGACCAAATAATGAGATAACAATACACAGCTAACTCCTGGGAAGATGCCCAAAGAAAACTTTATGATAGTCTGAATACTAGGTATTGATTTACCTAGTGGATGTGCTACATCAAGGATGATAGGGCTGTGTATGTCCACATAGTGAAATGAGGAGAAACAAAAACCTACATAGAGGGAGTGAATGCTTATTTATATCAGTTAAATAGGAAGCATTTAATGTGTTAAGATCATATTGAGTTTGTGACTTACAAAGCATCAGGCATCCTGCAATAGCTGACTATTTTTTTATCTGGTGGAACTTCACTGCCAGTTTTTGCACCAGAAAGGATGCTAAACCTACATATTTGCTTAAGACATGGTACAGAGAAGACAGTTGAAGGTTCTGTACTACTATTGTTCAAGTTAGGATGTTGATGTTTCATACTGAGGAGACTTGGTTTCTGACTCTGGATTCCATGTCAGTAGTTTTGTTTCTTGGATTTATAGACTAACGTCCAGGAAAGAAATAGGGTTTCATTAATTTTTCTCCATGTATGTTGTCAGAACAATTGTGTGGTGACACTTCCATCAGAGGAAAGACTCGGTTTCTTGAAATGATAATACAAAAAATATTGAAATCAAACATCACTGCTTTGCACTGACACAATATGGAAGACACATCCCTTGTCAGAATTGATTAACATTTTTCAATAATACCGAGTAATCTTGTGGTACACTGCTAGTTGGTGGGTGTTGCTCAGTTGACAATCTATTGACTGAAACTATGTTAAAAGCAGCTTGATATTCTATTTGAAGTATTATCCAGAAGCAGAATTATCTTACTAATGTACATAGTACATTTTATCTTGTTTTGTTCTTGGGGATTCAGATAATTCTGTTTCCTCCCAAAAGTTATCTCAGACTGTATCAGTTAAGTAGTAGGTATATTAAAGCAGATCTACTTATTCTCCATACATATTTAAAATTGGAATAAGAATTGATTTAGGAAGCCTCTTCCAAATACATCCCTCATCAAGAGCAAATGTTGACATTAGTTATAGTGTTTGGATCACAGAGGAGTGTAATTTCCTCATTTCAGGGTAGTTGAATATTCTTCTGTCTTAGTGTATAACAGTTTTTTCATAACTAAGTAGACAGCAATTGATCACTCATTTGAATTACATATCTTGTCCACACCCTGCATCTAGAAAGCATTCAGATCGGGTAGATATTTAGGGAGCGATTTGCCATAAAAATGGTGTCCCCTTGATTGTGATTGGTATAAATATGCTTCAATGGCACAGAGAGAGTGAACGTTTTATGTGAAAAACACCAAAGATACCAACAAGGTGTCAGACTCCTCTTCAGGGTCAGTGCTTCTAGAACATCTAGCTTAATGTTGGTATGTAAAAGCATTTTCCAAATACACAGGGCAATTTCTCAGGAATACAGAAATAACTATCTGCACCAGTTATTGTGAAAGTAAATGTATGTGAGCCTGTGTTTTTGCTTTCTGTGTATTTTATTTCCATATTGAGTGTCCTTTTGTTTGTTTGTGTGTGTGTGTGTGTGTTGCACAAAGGATACAGTACAAAAATAATGTGTTCCATTGGTGTGGGAAGGCGATGAGTATGGAAGAGACCATAGAGTGGTGCTGGTCTACAGTTTGGTATATTGAATACCTATATTCGAATAATCTTTTCAAGTGGCTTCATAATACCTTTGTTTGCAGGTGTACAGTACTTTAGGCAAAGATTTCACTCATGGTTAGAAGTATAAATATGTTAACAACTCACAGTCAGACTTAAGTCACTTGAGGATAGCAAATATGTATATATTGTGTGATATAGTGTTGGAGGTGTGAGTCTTGAGTAGTGACATGTAGTAGAATCTTGTTTCTTAGAAAGTAAAATGAGATTGTTTTGGCTCCATATAATTAACCTCACATGCATGGAACATCTAATCTTTAGAGATGTTTCTATCCCTAATTAGTGCCCTAGTACAAATTATAATTTCAGCATATGTAGTGTGGGGGTACTCCCAATGAAGTCTTGATAAACCACACACTAAGAGCTAAAGGAAATTAAGGGATATTTTGAGTTGGAGAAATGATCTTCCCCTGGGAAGAAACATTTGGCTATACAATATTTCCCTCTTTTGAGATTATGATATAGTTACAGAAATTATCCCCTACTTTTGTCACTACAGAACAATTTACTTTCTATTCTTTGCACATTCATGGACTTTATTCTGATAAGTACCTAACTATATACAAGAGAATACGTATCCCTAACTCCATAGATTCCTGTTCATCTGTAACCTTTTCTTCTCTTCCTTTTGTTCTCCCTTTTTCTTTTTCCCCATGCCTTCCTACCCACTTCCTTTCATTTATTTTTCATTAACCAATTTTAATGCTCTTCTTTCCTGTCATTTTGGCCTTATTTTACTTTCCTTCCTTTGTGCATTTTTTCTTTTTAAATATTCTTTCTTTCTATTTTTTCAATTCTGTCATTTATTGCAGATTAAATTCATGGACCAACAATCCCTCAGAAAATATTTCTGTAAAGCAAAAAGGCATCTATTAATAATGCAATGTGTTGGCGGCACTGCATGTTGGTATGCAGTGAGACATATTGTTTATATAGTAGATATATACCAGTAAGGAGAAGAATGTGCTGTCTTTATGGAGGATCAAAATAATCAGATGAACATATGTCCAGGCATGAACTGGATGCTTCGTAAAACCAATGAAATAGGAAAAGTTTCTTGTGTCCATGTTGCATTATATTTGTGGATTAACTAGAAAATACCCATTCACCAATAGCTGACTCACAGTTAATCTCTTGGCACCTTTCTCCAACTTTGTCATTGTCTAGAGGAGAATTGCCAAGATTAAGTTTGCGAAAGCCTTATGGACATCCATTTTAAAACAAGGTGTCTGTGCTTGGTAAAATGATCCTTGATCAGTAGTTGAAGAAGGGGTAACACAGGGCTCACTTGTAATCCATTATAGAGATATGTATTGAAAGAATCCAAGACCTGGGGAAGGGAAATGAAATATGTATTTCTCCCCTACAAAGTAAGCCAGGCCTCAAAATATTGAGAAGACATGGCAGGGTATTGCATGTATGTTGTATATGTGGTACAGAATATGTACCAATTGTCCCTTCCAAGTTTAAACAGGGGTTATATATTCATCTTTGTTGTAAGTCTCATACAGATACAGCTACCAAATAGAATAAAGTTCAACACAGAATAAAATTCAGAAATTACAGAGGTGAAAGTTCTCCTCTTACTATAGTGGTTTACACTTATGACTGACTACATAAGAATGTCTTAATTGATATTTACACCTTATGAAGCATATTCATTATAATGGCAATTCTTTTTTTTGGTTTTATGAGACAAGGTTTCTCTGTATTGTTTTGGAGGCTGTCGGTACAGCCCGGCCTTGAACTCACAGAGATCCCCTGCCTCTGCCTCCCGAGTGCTGGGATTAAAGGCATGCACCACCACCACCCGGCTCAATGGCAATTCTTATAAAGGAAAACATTTAATTCGTTCTGGCTTACAGTTTAGAGTTTTAGAGGTGTCATCAACTGTTGTCAGTGTCAGGAAATATGACATTTAGTCTTCCTTCAAAAGTATGTATATTTTATAATACTGTCAATGCAGAAGATAGCAAATAGATCCTTATCTGTCTAAACATCCGGTCAATACAACTCTTGTGAAATTACTGAAAGAATATCAATCATCCCACAAGTTCATTCGCATAAAAATGTTCATAGCAGTATTATTCATGTAGTAATAGCCTACATGATTCCCCTCAACCAAAGAATGGAAAAGAAAATTGTGACACTTTTACCAAATGGAGTACTCCTCAGTGGTAACAAAATGATGTCCTTATGAAATTTTCAGGCAAATGGATGGAACCAGAAAAAACACCTTAAGTAAGGCAAAACAGACTCAGAATTTCCAACACTGTTATGTTGTAACCCATAAGAGGATATTAGCTGTACATCAAAGGACAACCAGACTAGAGCCCACAGCTCCAGAGAAGCTAGATAACCATTAGGACCCTGAGTTGGAAACATGGATCTCCCTGGGAAGAGAAGTTAGGTAATATCTTCAGTCCAAACTTGCAGTGTGGTAGATGGTGAGTGTAGAATAGGGGAGGAGAACAGGAGGGAAAGAAATGGCCTAGGCAGGGATGGATACAGTAGAAGAGCAATGAAAAGGATATCTTTTTTGATTATTGGAGACAGGATTTCTCTGTATATCTTTTGTGCTTGTTCTGGAACTTGCTATGTAAAACATGCTGGCTTCAATCTCACAGATCCACTGGGTCTGCCTCCCAAGTGCTGGGATTAAAGATGTGCACCACCAGTACCCTATAAAAATATATATCTTTTTTTTTTTTTTTTTTTATATTAATATTTTTTTTATTTTCCATTTTAAATTTAGATAAGAAACAAGGTTGCTTCACAAGTCAGTACGAGGTCCCTCTCCCTTTCCCTCCCCTCCTCCTGTGCCCACCCCCCATCCCCCCCCGTTATCCCTCATTCCCCCAGGGAGGGTGAGGCCCTCCATGGGGGTGTCCATAGTCTGTCATTTCATATAGGGCAGGGCCTAGACCCTTCCCCAAGAGTTCAGGGTGAGAGTGCACCTCACATTGTTCTATGGGAGTCCAGAGACCGTGTGTATACTTGGGATGGGTACTGATCTGCTGTCCAAGGCTCAATAGATTACCTAGGCCTCCTCACTGACACCCAGATTCAGGGGGTCTTGATCAGTCCCATGCTGGATTCCCAGGCTGATGCCTGGGATTCAAGAGTTAACCTTTGTCTGGTCAGCTGTTTCTGGGGGTTCAACCAGCCCAGTCTTAATCCCTTTGATCATCAGTCCTCCCTCTCTGATACTGGCTTTCTTGAGTTCAGCTCAGTACTTAACCAGCCAGTAAATGAAGTTTCTGTTTCCCAGACTCTCTGGCCATAGGATTGTAGGCTGGCACTCCCCAGATCTATGTCTAAAATCCATATATGAGAGAGTACATGCCATGTTTCTCTTTTTGTGACTGGGTTACCTCACTCAGGAATATATATCTTAATAGAGAAAGTCACTATGGGCTTAAGTATCTGGTATTTTGACTATTACATAATCAGGGAAAATTTTCTGGTACACTCTATTTTGCTCTGTAGGATTCTTATTCTTTCATAGAAAAGTACTTCTTTGGGTTGAGAAAGGTTTTTTCTATGATTTATTGAATGTGTTTTCTGAAAATTTGTGCTGGGATCCTTTGCCTTCTTCCCTACCTGTTATTTTTAGGTTTTGTCTTTTTCCTGGTGTCCCATATTCCCAGTATATTTTGTGTTAGGGATATGGTGGAGTTTAGATTTTCTTTGTTCAATAAATCTATTTCTGTTAGCTTATGTTCAGAACCTGAGGTTATTTCTTCCATCTATTGTATTCTGTTGGTTATGTTTGCATCTGCAGTTCCTCATCATTTACCTAAATTTTCTATTTCCAGCATTCATGCAGTTTGTGAGGGACAAAAAGGGAGAGGTCAGCGCCTAGTAATCGGCTGAGTAGTGTTCTTGGTCATGTACCCAAGAGTGTGTTTTTGGTCATGTACTGAGGGGAGTTGGAAGACCACCACTGAGGCTGAGCAGCAGGAATGAAGATGTGTTAGTGCATAAGTAGCCTAATTGCAAGGAGGAAGGTTGAGTAACCTAACTGTAGATTGCTATCAGCTTTTCCTGTGAGCCCAGGTTCTATAAATTAGGAAACTGGGGAGGAGAGATTAGTGACCTGTACCACTGTCCATGTCAGGATGTTGCATTTGCTTACTGAGAAATATGTGAACCTGACGTTTTGTCCAGTGTCAATAATTTTTGTTCTGAGAATTCTAGACTCTGTGGACCAAGAATAGGGTTCCATTCTGCTCTCTGTACGTTCTCTGAGGATTGATGTCATGACATTGAACTGGTGGGGGAATCCCAGATTGATATAAATGAGAATATTGTGCAAAGTTAAATTCCAATAGAATACTACAGAATAAACCTAGGACTACCATCTCTGTCCAGCATTGCCTATGTTAGTGGTTAGTTACCTTGGAGACTTGTGTTAGGATGGTAATCTGGGACCCTTATGGGAGGAAGGGAAATCGGGGATTCGAAGAACACAACCCTCTGTGAATGAACATAAGCCAAAACAGCCTGTCTTTCTAGTTGAAATACTATCTTTAAACTATTTAGAGTTATTGATGCACCCAGTATATTTTATTGCTTTTCTGGATAGTATACGAATTGATGGAAACCTTACCTCATCAGGGAGTTATAAATATCCGTTTTCTCTTGAAATGACAAGGAAATTTAATGTCTATGGATTGGAATGGACAAAAAACTTTCCTAAGACCTATGTGTCTCTAGAATTCTTGACCTAGTACAAACAAAAAGCCATCTAACAAATTTGTAGTGAGCAAGCAGTCTATCATTGGTACTCCAACAAGAGGCAAACATACTACGTTTGCTCCCTGTCTTTCTAGCCAAAAACTGATATCCTATATTTACTGAGATCCACTCAGTGTCCCTAGCTATTTGTTGACTATCCACAGCCACCAATAACTCCTGTCCTGTTGGCACAACTTGTCTTGTTCTTCTTCCCAATATTTATTTTTATTTTATTTTTGAGATCATAATATGTTTAATACTTCATCTTTGCAAAAGCCAAAAAGCTCCAAATTACTCCTGCATTTATATTCTAATATGATAATGTTTTTTTCAGTGGGAAAACCCAAACATGATACCTTATATCTGAATGTAGATGTTTCCAAATAAATACAGAAAACCAGAAGGCTAGGGCCCTACTAAAAATTTAGAGAAAAGTAAGGAATGCTGGGAATGATAGAAACTGTCTTCAGGGAAAAGAACAGTTCATTTCCTGGTATCATTCTTCATTTTTTAAAAGATTTATCTATTTATTATGCATACAGTGTTCTGACTGCATGTATGGCCACAGGCCAGAAAAGGGCACTGATCTCATTACAGATGGTTGTGAGCCACCATGTGGTTGCTGGGAATTGAACTGAGGATCTCTGCAAGAGAAGTCAATGCTCTTAACCTCTGAGCCATCTCTCCAGCCCCCTTTCTTCATTTTTTATGTTAAATAATATGATAAATTGCCTGTTTTGTGCCTATAAGGACAACTCTATTCCTTCCCTAGATAATCTATTGCCACTTTTATTATGAAATGGTACATGAATATTTTGATGAATATAAATATACACACCAGGCTTAATAAATACTATGTACTTGAAAATCTGTCCTTCTTTCCATTTGTCATTCCTTGCTTCATCTTTTAAAGCTCTCTGTGTCCCTAAAGACTTCCTGTCTATTATGTTTTCATTTCCTCCTTCTAATATTCAGTTCTGATCTTATAAACTTCATTGGGCTTTTTTCTTTCCTCCCTTTCACTTTTGAATTTTCTTGAATAACCGGCGAGATGATTATATTCATTGTCTGATATGTTCATGTTAGCAAGTATGTTTTCAAGTGATCTCTATGTCACTTATTAATTATAGATGGAGCTCTTTAGCTTGTTATGAAGACTGTATATTTGGTTTTGTTAGTGAATACTTAGGAATGAGGAGCAAAAATGGTTCTTTATTATATGTGAAAATTGGCAGTAGCAGAGACTTCAATGATGGGATCTAATGGTGTTAAACCCACGGAAATGGGAACTGGCATCTGACCAGGTTTTACTGCCCTTTGAGTTACTTTCAATCTCCTTAAATTTTCTGATCACTTTTAGTTTGTAGTTATTTAACTTCAGTTTTTTTCAAGATCCTCTGTAAAGCTGAGAGTGTCAAATAATACATAATCTTCCACACATTCTTTTCAAGGGAAGATATAGCCTTCATTTCTGATATTGCAGGAACAAATATGTAATAATGGTTGGCATAGGGTTTAGCTGTAATCAATGATAGGGTTTGGGTTCAGAAAGCCCATGACATGGCATCACAGTATGCATTGTGTGATTATTCAATAGACGTGAAGACATGCATCCACTCATGCAATAAACAGTATTATGTATAATAGCCAAAACCTGGAAGCAACATAGATGCAACTTAACTGAAGAGTTGATAGAGATTATATGGTTCATCCTGGATTATACATGAGATTACACTTCAAAATATACTAATAAATTATGTGTGATAAGTAAGTGGGCAGTATGAACCTATAGAAATGTCCAAGTATTCTTTGAATATCAAAATTTCTTAAACTAAACTGATAAGGGTCTGCAATGTGGACTGAGACCGTTCTTCTTCTCTTTCATATAAAAACTTCTAGTATTGAAAGTACTCTGTCACCTGTTCTTAAGGACCAGTCTTATGGTGTCCAAATTGATAGTTGAATCTATTGTTGTCACTTGACTCCTAGTAGTTGTAGCAGACGAATGGAATGAAGTTATAGGCTAGGAATGTAACTGAGAGATAGGTAACTTTCCAAGCATGTGCCATGCCCTAAGTTCAATCTTAGCATTGGGAGAAGAAAAATGAAAAATTATCTCTGTTACATCCTACAGAGAGGCATACAGAAAACTGGAATTTTCATAGATGCAATTAAAAATTTCCAAACCTGATTTCTTGGCCTTACTGCAGTGTGAGAGTCAATCATTTTGGGGATTAAAATATCAAATGAAGGGCAGATATACCCAGAGACCCTATTTAAACATATATAACAGAGCCGGGTGCTGGTGGCGTATGCCTTTAATCCCAGCACTCAGGAAGCAGAGGCAGGCAGATCTCTGTGAGTTCGAGGCCAGCCTGGTCTACAAAGCGAGTTCCAGGACAGCCTCCAACGCTACAGAGAAACCCTGTCTCAATATATATATATATATATATATATATATATATATATATATAACATTTAAATCCAGTGGTTGTTTTGATGGACTGGCAAGATGACTAAGTAGGTAGTGGCAATGCAGATAAGCAAACAGACCTGAGGATTTTTTGTTTCTTAGCCTGCTTATTGAAGAGGAAATGGACATCAATAAATGAACCATACAATAATGTTGAGATTCCATGCATGTGGTGTGGGGACATGTTTCTGATTACAGTACCAGGGGATTTGTGACAGAATAATCATGAGGCTTAGAAATGTCTTTGCTACATAAGACCCTATGTGAAAAAATAATATAAATAAAAATGAAGAAATGGGATTACTGACAGAGCAATCTGTTGAATTATGGGATAACTTGGCCCCATGCTTTCTCATGTCTGATCTGCCCCAGGTGTCAGTTGGAGGTCTGAAAGTCTCCTTTGTTTGAGAGACAAACCTGGATTTTTGGAATTAGGCAGAACCCTTTCTTACGACCTAGTATTTGGAGACAATTATTGGAGTCAGAACACAAAAGCCTAAGGTATAAGGCAGGGATGCTCTTCTATCTTGAATTCAATCAGTTATAAATATATTGAATTCTTCCTGGAGGTACTTAATGGGGTCTTAGCTCACTGAAGACTTAGTGTTCATTTCAGCAGTGTGTAGAAGCAGGCTTATTATATTAGTGCACCTGCCAAGTGTGTCTTGTCCCAACAAAGGAATTTTTCTGTCAAAGAGACCTTGAAGGATATGGGTTCTCAACCTTCATAATAACTTGATAAGAATAAAGCAGTCATCTGGAAGAAACCATTTTTCAGCACACTCTGAGATCTGCTGTGGTAAAAGAGCTGCATCAACCATTGCTCTATTCTTCCTAGTATTGCAAAGATATGCTCTCCTTCACAGGCAATTGGCTTTTGTGCAGGCACCTACCAAGATGGCTTCTCTTAAGCCTTCTCCAAAAGCTGCTTAGCTGGAGTTCTAAGAGACACTCCTGTCTACACCTGGTATCATCCCCTGAAATCCCCATTGGACACGGGTAGAGTCCACATGGGCTTGACTCCTTTTTACTTTTCTCTAAAATCCACTAGAATTTGAAATGAGAAGTAGAATGTCCTGTCAATTTTGTGTCCAATTGTCTAGACTTATTAATTTTGATAAAAAGTAACAGTTTAGTAATGCTTGAGCTCAGATCAGTTATGCATGGCATGGATTAGATATGATGTGGATGTGAACAACCTTGCAAACTGAAAGTAGAGCCTCTAGGAGAGCCTCCACAACACTGTATTTTGGGGTCTTATTATTCCTACAGGACACAAACCTGCCTGGGTTTAACTCCTCAACCCCTAATTCCTCTTATAACCAGAAAATGTTTTCACAGGAAGCAAATGCAGACTGTAGAAAGCCTGTAACCTGCAGAGTTATTCCACAATATGGGAGATTCTAAAGGATTTACAACCTTTAGTTGGAAGAAGAAGTGCTCCTGTTTTTGCTTTGTGTCCCAGGAGAGATTCCTGGACATGGAGACCTTACTTCTCTTGAGTTATGAGGACAGGTATTTAGCAGGGAGGCCATGTTCATTCCACATTACATCAGCAGGCCCTTCCCTGAAATTCCATTGTGTCCAGTAGACCATGGAATCCTGTGAGGTCACATGTGTTGTAACAAAACCAACCTCATTTATAGGGGAGACATACCAGAGTGATGCAGAAGAAGATTGATATTCAGCCTCTGTTTAAACTTTCAAAGAAGAAAAGATGCAAAAGTAAGTACAGCAAGTCCTAGGCTGAAGATGGGGAGCTCCCTGGAGAAGCTTGTGTTTAGCTTGGATTTTGTGTAATGGAGCTCAGGAATTGGGGCTTAAGGGAAGAAATGGGAGTTTACTGCCTGACAGGTCTACTGAATATCAAGGATCCCAGGCTACTAATTTCTCTTTCCCTGAAGCCAGAAATTGGCAAGGCAAAGCTGTTTCCTTGGAGCTCTTGCTTTTAAATCTTACAGTAAAGTGTTGGCTAATGTAGGACCAGCATCAAAATGAGACCAACCAGAGGGAGGGACTAGTGGAGTGTGCCAGGTCTTGGCTGGTCATCATTGTACTTCAACACCAGTGGATAACTTTAAGTACTGTGCAACTTCCCTGTGCCCTGAGTTGTCAGTGACATGACTTTGTGAGTCTGTTTATCATGTTCTGTACCTGTTTGGCTTTTCTACTCCCATATACTCATGGCATGACATGGCAGGATGTTTTGTATTTTCAAGTATGACCTACATGCCTCTGGACTATGGTAATTGCTTCCTAGCTTCTAAACCCACAAACTTGTGAATTCTACAGGTAAGTTGAATGGAGAATCTGAAGCTGTGAATAATCCTGAGGAAGATCTTTCTTTAGGTGAAGTATGTGCTAAGGGGACATGGGAAAGCAGGTGGGTAAGACATGAAACAACTTTCAGAGGTGTGAGAGCTGAGATCCCATACAGGGGCATCTCAAGACTGGGTCAAAATCCAGTGATTTGTCACTAAGTCACAGGCTAGGAGCATTGTGTATCATTTTGATGGCTAAGAGTGATCTGCATATACTCTATGGTTGGTTACAATGCAACTTTACTTGTCATCATCACCACTCAGTGGCTGCTGGAGAGCTAACACCAACCCCAGTCCTCCTCAACAAAAAGGAGGTAAAACAGCAGATGGAGAGTCTGAACAGCCAGTTAGAGCGGGTGACCTGAGAAACAAAGGAGTTGTGAGACTGCCTCATCTACATCACTGAAGGATCTCCTAACAATGAGTATTAATTGTTTTCAATGCCATGCTGAAAATCTTGGTTCCACAATTTTACCCTTACTTTATTTCATCTATGATTTGAGCCCCTGTATGTCTACACATTTAGCATGTCCCTTTGTACAACAAAGTATCTCTAAATTTTCCCAGAAGCAGAATCTTATTGCGTTCCAGCCCCCATGGAGTCTCTGAGAGTTGCTAGTCATTGAATAGCTGCATACTGTTTTCCAGTCCAAGTTCATCATATTTTCTAGTTCTGGCTTACAGCTCCAGCCTTGACCCACTGACATCAATATCTAGCACTGAGAGAAACATAATCTCTTCCACCTAGGGGTTTTCCATTGTGCTTTAAGCCTATATATAAGACTGTTCCAACTCTACAATGAAGAGTATTAGACTTGCTCATACAGAAGGACATAAAAATCACCATCAGTGGTGATCATCTTTGTGGTAGAGGTAGGAATGAAATGCCCACAATGAGGTACAGACATTTGAAGAGAATGTGAGACTCATGAGATTTAATTTGGTTTATTTCAGCAACACAGACAAACAAATTTTCTTATAGAAAACAAATTAAATGTGGCAGCACCTGGCTGAGTAGTTTGATTTGTACTTGAACATTTCTGGGCACTATCTTGCAATTCCAATATTGTGAACTGGAGATATTGGGAATGAGGATTTTCTGACTCTGTTATAGATGCTCAAAAGAGAGAGGGAGAATGAAAAGTAAAAGAGGGGAGAGACGTTAAATGGAAGTGGGAGTGGATTTAAGGGAAAGAAGATTGGTGGTGTCAGTAAGAGAGGGAGATAGGGAGAGTCCGTGAGAATTGGAGATGTGAAGAGATAAGGTTGATAAAACTTGGCATGTTTCCTGGCATTGGATATTCAGATGTTTTGGCATACCAGCTTGTAATATCAAAACTGGGAGAAGGATAGAGGTGGAAATGAGAATAAGAATTAAGTGGAATAACCTGGATGGAGGCTGAAGAGAGGGGCTGAGAGTAGTTGCATTTAGGAGAACAGTGAATTTGATCCCAGTCAGAGATATGTAGGGAAACATTGTCTCTTCATCTTCCTAAAAAAAGTTACCAGAGCTTGGTAACATCTTGACATGAGAAACAGTGCAGTGGAGATTGACAAGTGTTTCTGCAATGAAAGTTGGTGATGGTAGTTAGGAAGAAGTCAAGTCTGGACATTCAGTGTATATAAAGAGATCTCACTGAACTTTTTTTCTTTTTGTCAGCAAAATATTCTTGGGGAGATGATGTTCTTTTCATGGTCATTAATGATGGAAGCATAAGAACATAAACACCTTGAGATTGAGCATTCACCTTAGGATATATATATATATATATATATATATATATATATATATATTGAGGGATTACAGTGTTTCCTGTACTTTTGTTGATGTTGTGATTTGTTTTATATTTTGAAGGAATGTATCTGTGTAGTCCCAGGTTTGTGATCTCTTTTTGTCTATTTTTTGAAAGTAAATTTAAAAAGCTTATTTATATGTCAATCCCAGTTCCATTTTCTTCCTCCTCACCTTACTCCCAAAAGCCTCCTATCCCATCCCCTTCCTGCTCCCAAGGGAGGGTGAGGTATTCCATGGGGATCTTCAAAAATTGTCATATCATTTGGAGAATGATCTAGGCACTTCACCATGTGTCTAGGCTGACAGAGTAACCCACTATATGGAATGGGCTCTAAAAGTCCATTTGTATGCTACAGATAAATACTTATTTACTACCAGAGGCCACATATGTTGCCAAGGCCTCCGTACTGACATAGAAGTTCAGCGGTTCTGGATTAGACCTATGCTGGTTCTCCAGCAATCAGTCTGGGATCAAGAGCTCCCACATGTCCACGTCAGGTGCTTCTGTGGATTCTACTCTTGACCCTTTTGCTCATCATCCTTCCCTCTCTGTAACTGGTTTCCAGGAGTTCAGTGTTTAGCTGTGGGTATCTGTTTTTGCTACCATTACCTACTGAATGATGGCATATAAGGTAGTCATCAATATCATTATCAGAGATGGGCATTGAATGTAGCCTCTCCACTATTCTTTAGATTGTTAGATGATGTCATCCTTGTAGATCTCTGGACACTTCCCTGGTGTCAGATTTCTCTTTAAACCTATAATGGCTCCATCTATGATGATATCTCTTATCTTCCTATCCTATATTCTTCCCCAGACTTCCTGATTCCCCATGTTCTCCTTTTCTCCTCTTGCTTTTCTCCTAACTCTCTCTTCTCTCCCCCAATGCACAGGGGATCTTGTCCCTTTGCCCTTCTCTGAGGGACCATATATGTCACTAGTAGGGTCCTTCTTGTTTCCTAGCATATCCAGTTGTGTGAATTGAAGGCTGGTAATCATATGCACTTTGTCTAAAATCCATATATAAGTGAGAACACACTATATTTATCCTTTTGTGATTGGGTTTCCTTTATCAGGATGATATTTTCTTATTCTATTCATTGCCTTAAGAATTTCAAGATTCTTTCATTTTTTCACGGAGAGTAGGTCTCCATTGTGTAAATGTACCACATTTTCTGTATACATTGTTCAATAGAATAAGCCTATTAGCATATAGGTTTATTCAAGGTTATATGTATTACAAATAATGCTATGAACATAGTTGAACAAATGTTCTTTTTGTATGAATGTGCATTTTTGGGTATAAGCCTAAGAGTGGAATTACTGGATCTTATGCTAGACTGATACCCATTTTCCCAAGAAATCTCCATACTGATTTCTCAATGGGCCATACAATTGGCATTCAAACTAGCAGTATAGGAGTGTGTCCCTTTGTCCACATCCTCTCCAGCATAAATTGTCATTGGTGTTTTTTTTTATTTTAGCCATTCTGACATTAGTAATACGGTATCTCAGAGTTGGTTTGATTTGCCTTTCCATGATGGCTAAGGATGTTGCCCAGTTTCTTAAGAGTCTTTCCTCCCTTTGAGACTCCTCTACTGAGAATATCTCTATTTAGTTCTGTACCTCAATTTTAATTGAATTTTTTGGTGTTGTGGAGACTAGCTTTTTCTTTTGCATTTTGGTAAAGGGGAGTCATATATTGCCTTTGTTTTTAAGAGTGTAATTAGCTTCCTTAATTTGGTTTTTCCTTTCAGTACCATCTGTAGGGCTGGATTAGTGGATATGTAGTACTTATATCTGGATTTGTTGTGGAATATCTTCTTTTCTCCATCTATAATTATTGAAAGCTTTGAAATGTATAGTAGTTTGGGCTGCCATCCATGGTCCCTTAGTATTTGTAGAATATCTATCTAGGACTTTCTGTCTTTCATAATTTTGAAAGAGAATCAGGTATAATTCTGACAGGTTTGCCTTCATAGTTTACTCAGATGTTTCCTTTGTTGTTCTTAATATTCTTACCTTATTCTGTAGGTTTGGAATTTTGTGATTATATGGTAAGGGGAATATTTGTAGTTCACTCCATTTAGTGTTCATTAGACTTCTTGTACATTCATCATCATGTCTTTCTTCAGGTTTGGAAAGTTTTATTCTATGATTTTGTTGAATATGTTTTCTGCACCTTTGAGGTGGATTTCTTCACCTCCTTCTGTACCTATCATTTTCAGGTTTTGCCTTTTCATGGTGTCCACATTTCCTTGATATACTGTGTTTGAGTTTTGTTGGCCTTAAGATTTTCTTTTGTTGGTGAATCTATTTCTTCTAATGAATGTTCAGTGCCTGAGTGTCTCTCTTTTGTCTCTTGAATTCTGTTGGTTATGCTTGCATCTGTAGTTCCTGATCATTTACCCAGAATTTCTCATTCCAGATTTCCCTAAGATTGTGCTTTTTTATTGTCTCTATTTGAGCTTTCCAACCTTGTACTGTTTGATTGTTTCTTGTATTTTTGGGATTGTCTTTTCTTCCATTTATTTAAAAGATTTTCTCATTTCCTCTTTTTGGGTCTCTTTCAACTTCTTGAAGGTATTGTTTAGGGCATTATCTTCTTCATCTGTGTAGTGATGTTCAGGTATTTCTGGATTAAAGTCGCTAGACTCTTTTGCAGTCATTTTTTCTGTTGTTAAATATCTTCTTATAATATCATTCTCCTATCCCTACTTCAAGTGCATACAGTGGGCATCTCTTCCTTCCCTGGTGGGTATTGGTCCAAAGTTATTTTCCCATGGGTTCAAACAGGTTTAATACTCGTGGTGAGTGCAGGCAGGTCTGAGACATTCCATCTCCTGCTGAATCGGAGAAGAATGAGCACAGAAAAGAATCAAAGTTTCCTGGTCCTCCACGGTGGAGTAGACCTGCCTGCCGTCCCCTGACCAGGATTTCCCAGAGTGAGCAAGCAGAAGTAGAGCCTGTGACAGGTGACCAATCTCACCTCTACCCTACATTGTTGATAGAGCACTCTGTGGAAATACAGGATGACTTGGGGCTGTGCATTCTCATATGTGGTCTCATAGGTGTGTCAGTTGGAGATCTGAAAGGCTCCTCTGTTTGAGAGACAAAACTGGATTTTCTGGAGCAGGCAGAACCCTCTCTTACCACCTTGCAACTGGAGACAAGTATTGGTGTTAGAACATGAAAGCCTTAGATATAAATCATGGATGCTCTCCTATCTTGAATTCATATTTTGAATTCTTCCTAGAATGACTTGATGGGGTCTTAGCTCACTGGAGACTTAGTGTTCATTTGAACACTGTGCATTAGTAGACTTATTTTATTAGTGGGCCTGCCAAGTGGGTCTATTCCAAGCCTAGGAATTTGTCTGTCAAAGAGACCTTGAAGGGCAATTTTCACAACCTTCATAATGTTATGACATATTGTGAAGATGTCACTTCAGGGCAACTTGACAAGACTAAAGCTGTCATCTGGAAGAAACCATTTCTCAATACATTCTGAGATCTGCTGTGGTAAGAGCAGTATCAACCATCTCCCTCACTTGCTAGTCTTGTAATGACATGCTCTCCATCATAGGCAATTTGCTTTTGTACAGACTCCTTTTAAACTGGCTATTCTGAAGCCTCATCCCAAAACTGCTTAGCTGGATCTTTAAGAAGCAATCCTAACTACATGAGATAATACCCTACAAATTCTCAAGGAACTATGATAGAGTGCACATGGGCATGGCTTTTTTTTCCTTATCTTTTAAAATCCACTAGAATTTGACCTAGAAGAACACTATAATGACAAGTTTTCTCAGGTTGTCTAGACATATTAATTTGGATAAGTAACAGTGTAGGAAGGGTTGAGCTCAGATAAGATATATATGGCATGGATTACATACCAGATGGATGTATGCAACCTGGCAAAAGGAAAAACAGACTCCCTAGTGAAGACTACACAGCACTGTATTTTGGGCTCATATTATTCCTACAGGACAAAAACCTGCCCGAGTTCAATTCTTCAACCCCTAATACCTCTTATAACCAGAAAAAATTTCACAGGAAGCAAATACACATTGCAGAGAGCCTGTAATCTGAAGAGTTAATCCACAATGTGGGAGATTCTAAAGGATTTACAATGTTTAGTTGGAATAAAGAAGTGCTGAAGGTATTCTTTGAGTCCCAGAAATTATTCCTGGATAGGGAAACCTTACTTCTGCTGAGTTAGCAGCAATGCCATGTTCACTCCTCATGACACCAAGAAGCCCATTCCTGAAATTCCATTGTGTCCTGGAGACCATGGTATCCTGTGAAGTAACATGTGTTGCAGCAACCCCAACTGCATTTGGACAGGAGACAGACCAGAAGAAGGCTGATTTTCAGCCTCAGTTTAAACTGTCTAAGAAGAAAAGTTTCAAAAGGAAGAAAAGGAAGTCCTAGGATGAAAATGGGGACCTCCCTGGAGAAGGTCATGTTGGGCTTGTGCTTTGGGTAATGGAGCAGGGGAATTGGGGCTTCTGGGAAGAAATTGGACATTATTGTTTGATAGGTCTTCTGGAAGTCAAGGATTCCAGGCTAGCAATTTGTCTCCCAGAAGCCAGGAACTGGAAAGGCAAAGCGGTTCTCCTGGGAGCTTTTGGTTTTAAATCTTACACTAAAGTGTTGGTTGATGTAGGACCAGCATCAAACTGAGACCAACCATAGAGATGGAGCAGTGGAGTGTGCCCAGCTCCAGGCAGGTCATCACTGTACTTCAAAACCAGTGGATAACTTTTACTACTGTTCACCTACTCTGTGAGCCCGGAGTTGTCAGTGGTGTGAATTTGTGAGTCCGGTGAACATGTTCTGCACCTGTATGGTTTCTCCACTGACCTATAACCATGTGCTTGGAGTGATATGTCAGGATGTTGTGAATGCTCAAGAAAAACCTGCATGCATGTGGATTATGGTAATTGTTTCCTAACTTCTAAACCCACAGACTTGTGAATTCTACAGGTAATTTGAATGGAGACTCTACAGCTGTGAATAAGGTTTAGTAAGTTCTTTCTTTCTTTCTTTACATAATGCATATGCTGTGGGGACAGAAGAAAGCAGGTGGGTAAGTCATGCAACTACCTTCAGAGGTGTGAGACCTGAGATCCCCTGCAGGGGCATCTCAATCCTGAGTCAAAATCCACTGGCGTGTCACTGAGTCATAGGCAAGGAGCATTCTGAAACATTTTTGAGGGCTCAGTGTGATCATTATGGTTGGTCACAATGCAAGTTTACTTGTGTTCATCACCCCAAGTGGCTTCTGAATAGCAAACACCAACCTAAGCCTTCCTCAACCAAAAGGAGGTGAAACAGCAGATGGAATGTCTGAACAGCCAGCCAGTGCAAGTGACCAGAGATA
The DNA here is from genome assembly GCF_017639785.1 of Mesocricetus auratus. Taxonomy (NCBI): domain Eukaryota; kingdom Metazoa; phylum Chordata; class Mammalia; order Rodentia; family Cricetidae; genus Mesocricetus; species Mesocricetus auratus. Next base: position 29,994 of record NW_024432155.1, read on the forward strand.
CAAAGGCACATCTAAACTAAAAATGGAGGCTGCTCATCAGTTGGTGGAAGAGCAATTGGTGGCTGGACATTTTGAAAATTCCACCTTCACTTGGAATACACCCATTTAATAAGAAAAAATTAGGAAAATGTTGCCCTTCCTCTTACTTCCCAGCCAAACAGAGGCATGCTCTCATCCAGAGGCAAGTGGCTTTTGTGCAGGCTCTTCCTATTCTGGCGAGTCTGAAGCCATCACCAAAAACTGCTTATTTGGAGCACTAAGAGACACTCCTACCAAAACCTGACATCATTTCCTACATTCCCCATGGGATTAGGGTATACTGCACATGGGCCTAGATTGTTTTTCCTTATCTTGTAAAATAAGCTAAAAGGTGAACTGATAAGTGTGCTGGCAAGATTTCTACAATTGTCTGGATATATTAATTTGTCTAAAAAGTAAGAGTGGAACATGGACTGAGCTCAGGTGAGATATAGCATGGCATGGATTAGATACCATGTGGATGTGAGCAACCAGGGAATCTGAATATACAGCCTGTAATGAAGCCAAGACAAAACTGTAGTTTGGACTCTTATTATTCCTAGAGGACACAAATGAGTCTGAGTTCAACTCCTCACCTGCTAAATCTTCTTGGAACCAGAAAAAACATTTGCACAGGAAGCAAATGCACACTCTAGAGAGGTTGGAATCTGCAGTTAATACCCCATATGGAAGTTAATAAAGTATATCCAACCAATTAGAGATCCTGTTTTTGAAGGAGGTGCTGAATGTTTTGGTTTGTGCCCCAGGAGTGATTCCCGGATAGAGAAACCTACATCTGCTGCGTTATGAGGAAAGCTGGTTAGTAGGGAGGCCATGCTCATTCCACATGACATCAGCAGGCCCTTCCCTGAAATTCCATTGTATCCTGGAGAACATGGAATCCAGTGATGTTGCCTGAGTTGTAGCAATACCAACTACCTTTGGAGAGTCCTCCAGTGCCTATAAGTTTCAACGACGAACATGTTGCCAAGACTGGGGAATCTCATTAGGAGAGAATATGGAGAAGGGAGACAGACAAGAGAGGCAGAAGGCTGACCTTCAGCCTTAGCTTAAACTGTCAAAGCAGAAAATATTCAAAAGGAAGAACAGTAAGTCCTTGGCAGAAGATTGGGAGCTCCCTGGAAAAGCTGACTTTACCTTAAATTTTGGGTAATGGGACACAGGAATTGGGGTTTCTGGTCAGAAATTGGACATTACTGCATGACAGGGCTTCTGGAAGTCAAGGATTCCAGGCTACTAACTTGTGTCTCCCAGTGGCCAGGGAATGGCAAGGCAAACACTCCTCTCCTGACAGTTCTTAGTTTAAAATTTTACAATGCAGTGATGTTTGATGGAAGTTGAGCTTCAAAATGAGACCAGCAGAATGGAGAGACTAGTTGAGTGTGCCCAGCTCCACGAAAGTCATCACTGTACTTCAACATCATTGGATAACATTTTAAGTAATGGGTACCTACTCTGTATGATGAGTTGTCAGTGAGGTGACTTTGTTAGTCTGGTGAGGATTTTCTGCACTTGTATTGCTTCTCTAACAACCTATAGCCATGTGCTTAGGGTGACATTTCAGGATATTTGCAGTTCTCAAAAAATGAACTGAGTGCCTGTGGATATGGATATTGTTTCTTAGTTTCTAAACCCATAGACTTCTTAATTCTAGAGGAAGTTTGAATGGACACTCTGCAGCTGTGAAGAAGCCTGAAGAGGTTCTTTCTTCACATGAATCATGTGCTGAGGAACCAGAGGAAAGTAGTTGGCTGAGATATGTGACTACCTTCAGAGATGGGACAGCTGTGATAACCTGCAGGGGCATCTCAAGCCTGGGTCAAAATCCAATGATATGTCACTGAGTCAAGGCAAGGAGTATTCTGAAATATTTTTAGGGATATATATATATATATATATATATATATATATATATATATATATATATCGGCTTTTGCCTGACATGTTAGACTTGTTTGTGACATGGGTACCACAGATTGCCATTTCAGCTTAGAAGTGGTAAGATCTAGTGGCATGACTGTGACTTTTTTTTGATGGACAGCTTGAAGCATGAACCCCAATATCTGTTTCTGTGTTAGTAATTTCCACTTTACAGAAAACATCTTTATAAGGAAGAAAAAAGACATAGTTCAGAGTAAGAAGCACTGACATGCATGGTGTGTTCTTCTAGGAACTCTAAATTGTCTAGTTATATTGCTGTTGAGAGCATTTGTTCTGTCTATTATTTCTGGTTTTCTGAGATTAAATTTCTCAGGAAGGATCAAATATCAAGAGATTAGAATTATAGTGTGTTAAAAAAATTAATATATTTTGAGCCTTGAAATAGAGCCTGGGTCTTGTGTGGGTCTTGTATTTATTCACAGTGAATTAATACACATAATACAATCAATAACCACAAGCCTGGAAAGGAAAGAGAATGGAGGAAGCTGGGGAAAAATATGTTATTTAGAAACTTTGGGGCCAGAGACTTTGGTTATGTTTTTCCTTACTGTCTCTATTTTCTTCATTTAATGAAGTGGTTTTTAGAAGCAAAAAACTTGAGGTATATAGTGCTCTTGAAGGCAGTATCTACAGAATAGTTTCCTAGACTGACTTCTCATTGATTAGGACATGGCCTTTAAACCAAAGACAGATTGCTTCAAATTTTAGTCATAGGGAGTCTGTGTTTGTGTACAATTTTACATCATCTGTCCTTGGTTACCCTTCCAACAATATCAATACTTACAGTTTTTTAAAAACACAATGACAATATGGAGAATGCAGTGTTTAATTCATACATATGTTGTGTTCACTAGCACATACCTATATGAATGTATTGCATGTGTACAAATACCTTCTGCTCTACTGATGTTAGCAAAGTTAAATGGGTACAATTATCAGTGTGAAGACTGGAACTTCAGATTTTCAAACTTACCGACAAAATTAATTCCATGTCTGAACATAATGAAAGTGTAGCAGATCAAACACTATTCCTAGAAGGCAACATATATGCCATTCAGGCCACTAGGGATAATATTATTTTGTGCTTCAAATTGGGCTTAAATGAGGAATCAAAAAATGGGCAGATTTTATGCAGTCCTTAGAAAAATTTCTGATTCAGGATATCCAATCACTCAGAGATACCAAATTCAAGAGACTGCAAGCCTTAGAGGAGGTACAATCTGATGCACCAGATTGACCATTTTCAATAGCAGGCCATAAAAGATGTATAGCTACAAGACCCCTAGGATATCTTCCTAAGGTTTAAGGATAGCTCATATGGCCTTTCCAGTAACTATTAGTGAAAGACCAGCAATAAGCATGGACCATAATGTTTCCATCACTTATCAGTGGGAATACATACTGTGGAAGGTCCCGAAAGGAATTCAGCAGGCCATTGATTCTAACTGAGTCCACAGATCCTATGTCAGGGAATTGCTGAATTCTTGGGCAAGGATAAATAAAATAACACCAAAAGATTGGAGGGCTTTTTGGAGGGAAGAAGTAAAGGTCAACGAAATTCAAGGGCTAAAAGAAGGTTTTGATGCTCTCCAAGATAAGATTCTTGGTAAGGGTGAGTATGCTGATTCACAGGCCAAGACTGATTTCAATGACCACTTAATATCTTTGTGCAGTACAGCAGCTATGAATGCTGTCAAGAAGGTTCATGAGCAGAAGAAAAAATACAACTAAGTTGGTACAGGGTCTGAGAGAAGAGTTCACTTAATTTTTAGAAAGACTGTCCAGAGCATTAGGACTACTAGTACCTGAAACAGAGTCTAGCAAAATCCTAACAGAGTCTCTAGCTCATGATAAAACAAACCAACAATATAAACAAATAATTTGGCCTTTAAAAATTAGATTATCGCCAATGGATGAATAGGTTTTACATACAAACGTCGAGGATAATGATAAAGATACAAGAACCTGGTTATGAGAGGTAATTTCTATGGGCCTAAAGAGGCACCAAGATGCCAAATGCCATAACTGTGAGGATATATGAACTTGGGTTGGAAAAGTAATCTCCAGAACTTTAAAAACTCAACATAATTCCAGATATTTTAATTGCGGCAGGATAGGACATCTGACTAGGAAGTATAGACAAAACATTCCTAGAAATAATGCTCCACCTAGGAATGATTCAAACAGCAGGCCTCAGTCTACTAGATTATAAAGGGATGTGGCAAAGGACGACATCCCAGCAATGAAAATAGGTCAACCACAGACAAACAAGGTAACCCTTTATAATCAGGATACACCTCGATGGACCTCTTTTTTTAGTTTTTATGAGACAGTTTCTCTGTTTTGGAGGCTGTCGGTCCAGCCTGGCCTCGAACTCACAGAGATCCGCCTGCCTCTGCCTCCCAAGTGCTGGGATTAAAGGCATGCACCACCAACGTCCGGCTTCGATGGGCCTCTTGAAGCGCACATGTCAAAAGTGGTCTGGTCATTACCAGTCACTGGGAAAACAGTTTCCCCAGGACAATATGAAGATGCAGTGCCTATTGTAAAGAATAATAATGCTCTGGATGATAGGAGAGCTACTGGGGGGGGAATCAACTGTAACTGGATGAAACAAAAAAACCCTGTATTTTGGTAAACATCTATACAGGATCACAGACCCAAATTACTGCTTAAAATGAGTAATATGATATTTATCTGTATTTTACACACTAATGCTGCCACCATTATAATTCAAAAATATGGGCCCTGCAGATGGCCACTACAGGAATTAATGTTTACTTCTTAGGAAATGGAACTCTATGTCAAATAAAACAAAGAACAAGATGGGGTGATTGTATAGAGTTCAAGATACAAAGAACAAGACTGAGGACATGTGTCACAGATATGGCTATGAATCTCTGGTGTCGTGAATTATTCCAACAATGGAATTCCCAGCTTAACATTCCTGCTGTGTCAGATATAAATCATAAAGAAGCTCTTAGTGGCAGAAAAATACTGTAAGGAACTACAATAACCAGACACCAAACATACAGGCTGTATCTAAAGAGGATGCTAGTGCCACACCTACAGAAGAACCAAAAGCACTATCCTTAAAATGGCAAACAGATGAAACTGACTGGATAGGACAATGGCCAACAACCACTGAGAAGGTAGAGGCCTTACAAAAGCTAGTTCAGGAACAGCTTAATGTTGGACATTTTGAAGAATCCACCAGTGTTTGGAATTTTCCTGTTTGTGTTAACAAAAAGATTTCTGGTAAATGGAGAAGGCTTAATGATCTGAGAGCTACGAATGATTTGGGCTCCCTAAGCTTGGGATGCCATTACCTTCTCTAATACCCAAAGCATGTCCAGTTATAGTAAGTAATCTAAAAGATTACTTCTTCATTATACCTTTACAAGAAAAACATAGAGAAAAAGTTGCCTTCAAATTGCCTACATATATCAATTTTTAAACACATTAAGAGATTTCAATGAAAGGATTTGCCACAGAGAATGTTAAGCACACTTACTTCATACCAGTATTTTCTCCAAAAACCTTTGGAAATAATTCACAAAAATTTGCACAATCCATAATTTACCATTATATTAATGATATACTATTTGCAGGTTCTAAAAAAGGAACATTGGAAAAGATATTTGAGGCAGTAGAGGAACATTTACCTAGCTGGGGACTACAAATTGCCACAGAAAAAAATTACAAAGAGGAGATTATATTAACTACTTGGGCTATAAAATAGATCTACAGAAAATTAGAGGGCAAAACATACAGATAAGGATAGATCATTATCAGAATCTTAATGATATTCAAAAACTACTAGGAGAAATTTATCAACTACAGACAATTATTGGAATAGAAGGGCATGGTTGAAAACACCTAAGAGGAGACAAAGACTTAAATAGTTCACAAATGTTATTATCTGGGCCTGAAAAAGAATTGGAATAGGTAGGAAAAAATACTAGAAGCCCATGGGAACCCTGTGGATCCAAAACTAGACTGCATTCTTATTATTTTACCATCTAGAGACTACCCCTCAGGAATTTTAATGCAGAAGAAAGACATCATACTTTAATAAGTATTTCTGCCACATAAAATAAAAACTGAAGACATATATAGAAATGGTCTTTGATTTGATACAGAAAGATAAGTTAAGTCTTCCTCAACTAACTTGAAGGGACCCAGCAGAGATTATTGTACCCTTAACAAATGAGGAAATTTCCTCCTTATGGAAGGATAATTAATATTAGCAAAGGGCTTGCAATAACTATTTAGAAATGATTAGTAAAAGTTATCTCAAAGCAGAGAGAAATAAATTCATCAAGATTACAATTTGGAAGAAAAATGTCTGTAAAAAAAGCTGGCTTTTGGGTTGGATTTGGATCATTTCCTCTGAATCCAGGTATGTTTTTAAAAATAAAATTCAGACTTTTTGTTTTATATCAAGAAACCATTGATGTAAGACAGGAGAAAACAAAATCTAGGGACTGTCATCTATTTATACTCAGTTTGTGCTCTGAAAGTCTAATTTGCCTCGAAGCCTCAAATTTCTCTTGTACCAGCTGATGAGCAGTCTCCAATTTTATTTTAGAGAGAGGCCATTTGTCTACCCACAAGGTTTGTTCTGACTTCCGTGGGATTGGTATAGTCCGTGTGGGTGGAAGTTTAGTCACAATGGCCCTAGGGAAAAGTGACCCAGTCCTGTCCAATTTTCTGAATTACAGTTTCTTAAAGCAACTGGTTGAGTGGTAATAGCAGCTTGAGTGGTAAAAATTTATGTGTTCCCCTCATCATCTCTCCTTTTGAGAAGTTCTGAGTTACACTTTGGATCTAACAGCGTACCCACTCCTTGTAGTATGGCACAACACAAAAGTAGCCAATCACTATGAGTACAGTTTAAGGATAAACATGGGTAGTAATTTACTATCTGTTCCTCCTACACATTTTTAAAAGATTTTTTCAAGATCAGCCATTTGATCCTTCATCTTAGCACTATAACTCCATAGGACATCTTTTACTAATCTCCAAAAAGTGAAGGGCCAATAGGAAAACATTCCAGTCCTTCTTTCTGAAGAGACATTTGTAGGTCCTTTTTAACTTGTTCTCAATCATGAATATTAAACCTCTGGTTTAAAAACCATGGTCTTGTCTAATCCAGAGTTAAAGTAAATCTTATCTCTCTTCACTTAATGCTGGTATCTTGTCTCTTTAACAATTCCACTAACTCTTCTATCAATACAGCCTTATAAGCTGAGGTACCCATTTTCCAATTATACATTCAAAAATCCTTACCTGCTGACCAGCCTCTGAGTGTGATCTCTCAGGGTCCCCTTCTTTTCCCTGATCTTGGTATCTGGTGAAAAACCTGGATATTTAACCATTCAATTATACGATCTTAGAAGTTGAGCTAAATGATTTGAATTCCTTTCATTTCCAAGTCTCTGTTTTCTGGATTTTTTGAGTCTTCTTTCTTTTCCAATCCCTTTCTTTCCAGATCTATCTCAATCTTTACAAGACACTCCAAGTCTCAGTGGGACCTCCACTTGTGACACCTGCATGAGGAGCAAGTCTAATATTTCAAACCAAAGCCTAGAGTTTGAAATGAAAGAGAAAACATCTGGCTGTTCATGCTAAGAAGTCTCTTCTCCATTGTGGAGAAAGAGAAGAACAATGTTCTTGATCCACTTTTCATACTCCAGACATTTAAGTCTGAGAAATGTTCATATTCAATGAATACTTGGTTGACACTTCTACAGCTTCTTGCTGCCAACATAGTAAATACACATAATCTATTACTATATTTTGAAGTGTGATCTCATATGTAATCCAGAATTGACTAAACATCTTCATCTCAGTCCCTCTTCCTTTCTAAATTTCAAAGATGAGGGATTACAATCTACTGCCTACATAGTGCTCAATATGCTGCTTTTAGATGTTTGCCCTCTCCTCTGCTCCTCCTCCTCCTACTCCTCCTCCTTCTCTGGCTGCCCCCACTCCTTCTTGCTCTTGTTCTTATTCTTTTATCATTATTAATAATATTTTGGTATAGTGAAAACAGTGTTTTCAGAGTAGCCGTGTAATTGCTGAAACTCATTTAGTACACAACATAGGCCACAAATCATTAAAGTATGCCTGCATCTGCCTCCAAAATAGTGAGATTAATGATGTCTGTCAACATTCACACATATATTTTAATTATTTTTATTCATTTGCAGTGTATGTGTTTTGCCAGAATATACATAGGTGTAGCAAATGAGTGGCTTGGGATTCAGAAATGTAGAAGAGATAATCAGATATCTTACAATGGGGCTATAGACAACTGTAAACCATGTGGATGTTGGGAAAAAACTTGGGTCCTCTAGCAAGAGCATCATGTGCTTAAAACCAGCTGAGCAATATCTCCAGAACCATATTAGTGTTTTTAATATGAGTCCTATTTTGTGCTCAAAATTAACAATTGTTCACCTCAAATTTCTACCTACAAGTGCAGATATTGTTAGATTGAGCCATTATGCCTCCTGGTTTTCTTTTGAATTTCTCACAGTGCCAGGTTAACTTTTGAATTTCAATTCAAGAGAGTTTCTTACCGTGCAATGGTTGTACATGCTTTTAATGATGGTACATGTTTTCAATCCCAGTATTCAGGAGACAGAGGCAGGCATATCTTTTTGAGTTGGTGGCTAGGCAGCTCTGCCAAATGAGTTCTAGTTGAGTCAGAACTGTTTAGCTTATACACTCAATCTGAAACAATAACAACAACAACTGTTGCTTGGTTAGAGTGTTGTTGCAGTCCTGTAATCCTAAAACTTCACAGACACAGAGAGGCAGAACCCCAAGTTAGATATTTAACCTTTGAACAAATTGAGATCCATAAACCAAGGAGGACTCAACCCTAGTGGACAAAACAAAAATGAGTCTCCAGATATTGCTGGGATACTCTCATTCCCACTCAGGGTAGAGTTGAGTTTGGGTACCTGTCACAGGCTCTACTTCTACTTGCCCACTGTTGGGTCTCCTGGTCTGGGGACTGCTGGCAGGTCTACTCCATGACAGAGGACTAAGCAACTTTGAGCTGTGGCTGTCCTCATCCTGTTACAACACAGCAGGACAGCAGGACAGGGAGTGTCTCAAACCTGCCTTCACCCACCATGAGTATTGAACCATCAGAGTATTGAACATGTTTGAACCCATGGGAAAAGAACCTTGGAATGAAACCACCAGTAGAGGAAGAGATACCCCCTGCACCCACTGGAAGTAGGGAGAGGAAGATTATATCATAAGTACACATTCAACAACAGAAAAAATAACTGCAAAAGAGACTAGGGGCTTTACTTCAGAAAGATCTGAATATACCTACACAGATGAAGAAGAAGATAATGTCCTTAAAAACATCTTCAAGAAGATGAAAGACACTAAAAGAAGAAATGAGAAAATCTCTTAAATAAATGGAAGAAAATACAACCCCAAAATTGCAAGAAAAAATTAAACAGTACAAGGTTAGAAAGCTCAAATAGATACAATAAAAAAGCACAGTCTTAAGGAATGATGGAATGAGAAAAGCAGGGTAAATGATCAGAATGTACAGATGCAAGCATAGCCAACACAATTCAAGAAATAGAAAGAGACACCGAGGCATGGAAGATTCTTCAGAAGAAATGGATTCATCAACAAAAGAATATCATGAGTCCAAGAAATCTCAAACACAAAATATCCAGGAAATATGGGACAGCATGAAAATTACAAACCTAATCATAATAGGTATAGAAAAAGGTGAAGAAACTTAAGAGGTGCTGAAAACAAAGCCTAAACTCAGGTGGCTTGAGCAGAAACACCAGAGACCTGAGGATTGTACACAGCAGAGCCATATCCCAGCCCAATGGGATTCAACCCACCCAGAGACTGCCAGGTTCTTAGTCCCAGTCAATAACCATGGGACAGGGGAGGTGAGGCAAGTCAAACTTCTGGTGGCCTGAGCAGAAACATCAGAGACCTGAGGACTGTGCACAGCAGAGCTGGTCTAACACATCAATGGTATTCAGGCTGCCCAGGGGCTGCCAGCTTCTAAGTCCCAGTCTCTACCCACAGAATAGGGGAGGTGATGCAAGCCTAACATCTGATGCTTCAGCAGAAACACCAAAGACATGAGGATGGCACACAACAGAGCTGGATCCCAGCCAGAGGGAATTCAACCCACCCAGAGATTGCCAACCTCCAAGTCCCAGTCACCACACGGGCCAGGCAAGTGAGGGTCCAGCCTAAGCAGAGTTTGATAAGGTCCTGTTACTAGGATGGCCTCCATCCATGCAACAGGAAAGCTACCAGGGTATTGGACTTGCTCTCACCCACTGGAAAGGGGCCAAATACCCAACAGGGGAGTAAGAGACTCCTTCTGCTCCCACAGGAAGAAATGATAGGAAGGATACAATACAAAAACACACCCATCAACAGAAAAAACAATATGATACCACCAGAAACTAGAGAATCTTCACCCACAAGACCTGAAGAGTCCATTGTGGAAGAAGCAGATGAGAAAGACCTTAAAAGCAACTTCATGAAAATGATTGAGGCCATCAAAGAAGATATGAGAAAGTCCCTTAAAAACATGGAAGAAAAAACAAATAAAAAATACAAGAATTGCAAGAAATGGAGGAAAGTACAATTCTAAAAATTCACAAAATGCAAGAAATGCAAGAAAAGACAAACCAAAAACTTCAACAAATGCAAGAAAGAGAGGAAAAGACAAAGCAACAATTACAAGAAACAAATCAAACACAGAAAGTGCTGAAAGCTGAAATAGAGACAATAAAAAAAACACAGTCTGAAGGAATGCTGGAAATAGAAAAGCTGGGCACACAGTCAGGTGTACAGATACAAGCATAACCAATAGAATACAAGACATGGAAGACAGAATCTCAGGTGTGGAAGACACACTAGGGGAAATAAATTCATCGACCAAAGAAAATCATAAGTCCAACAAATGGCTAAAATGAAATATCCAGGAAATATGGGACAACATGAAAAGACCAAACCTAATAATAATAGGTACAGAAGTAAGTGAAGAAATCTACCTCAAAGGGGAAGAAAACATATTCAATAAAGTTATAGAAGAAAACTTTTCCAAATTAAAGAAAGATATGACAATGAAAGTACAAGAAGCCTATGGAACACTAAACAGAGTGGACCACAAAAGGAAATCCCCTCACCACATAATAGTAAAAACCCTAACCATACAGGATAAAGAAAGAATATTAATGAGCAGCAAAGGAAAAAAGGCCAAGTAACAAATAAAGCAAAAATATCAGAATCACACCTGATTCTCCTTGGAAAATCTGAAAGCCAGAGAGTCCCAGATAGATATTCTACCAACACTAAGAGACCACAGATGTGAGCCAAGACTGCTATACCCAGCAAAACTTTCAATCACTATTGATGGAGAAAACAATATATTCCATGAAAAAAACAGAATTAAACACTATGTATCCACTGACTCAGCACTACAGAAAGATCTGGAAGGAAAACCCAAACCCAAGGGAGTTAAATACAAACAGAAAAACATACACAATAAATAATCCCATTTTACAAACAGCCAAAAGATAAATAAGTGGATATCCACATATAATTCCACCACCATCAACTATTCCAAAACAAACAGCAATGAACAATCAATGGACATTAATTTCCCTCTATATTAATTGTCTTAACTCACCCATAAAGAGACACAGGCTAACAGAATTGATTCGAAGACAGAATCCATCCTTTTTCTGCATAAAAGAAACACACCTTAGCCTCAAAGACAGACATTACCTCAGAGTTAACAGTTGGGAAAATATTTTCCCATCAAATGGAAACAAGAAACAAGTGGTAATAGTAAACTTAATATCTAACAAATTAGATTTTTAAATAAAATCAATCAAAGGAATTGAAGGAGGGCACTTCATTTCATCAAAGTAGAGATCCACCAAGATCAACTTTCAATTTTGAACATCTATGCCCCAAATAAAAAGGCACCAACATTCATAAAAGAAACATTACTAAAACTCAAATCATATATAAAGCCCCACACACTTATAGTGGGAGACTTCACCACCCCACTCTCACCTCTAAACAGGACTACCAGACAGAAACTTAACAAAGAAGCAAAGTGGCCAATGGAAATTATGACCTAATTTGTATTAATAGACATCTATGGAACATTCCATCCAAATAAAAAAGAATATACCTTCTTCTCAGCTCCATTTGGAACCTTCTCAATAATCAACCACATACTTGGCAACATATCAAACATCAGTAGGTAGAAAAAAATTGGAATAACTCCATGCACCTTATTAGACAAGCATGTATTTAAATTAGTATTCAACAACAACACAAATTGCAGGAACCCTACAAAATGATGGATGTTGAAAAATGGACAACTGCACCATTGCTGGGTCAAAGAAGAAATAAAAAAAGAAATTAAATACTTTCTAGAATTCAATGAGAATGAGGACACTACATACCCAAACTTATGGTACACTTTGAAAGCAGTGCCATGAGGGAAGTTCATAGCACTAAGTGCCCACATGAAGAAACTAGATGATAGTTACACTAGACAATTAACAGCACAGCTGAAAGATCTACAAAACAAAGAAGCAAATTCACTCAGGAGGAGAAGAAGCCAGGAAATAATCAAATTGAGGGCTAAAATCAATAAAGCAGAGGCTAAGAAAACAATATAAAAAATCAAATCAATGTAACGAAAGTTGGTTCTTTTAGAAAATCAACAAGATAGACAAACTTATGAAACGACAGAGTGTGAACATGCAAATTAACAAAATCAGAAATGAAGATGGGACATAACAATGGACACAGAGGAAATCCAGAGAATCATTGGGTCATACTTTGAAAACCTGTACTCCACATATTTGAAAAACTAAAAGAAATGAACAATTTCCTGGATAGGTATTATTTGCTAAAATTAAATCAAGAACAGATAAGCAATTTATATAGACCTATAATCTCTAAGGAAATAGAAGCAATCATCAAGAGTCTCCCAACTAAATAAAGCCCAGGGCCAGGTGGCCTCATTGCAGAATTCTACCAGAAATTCAAAGAACAGTTTATACCAATTCTTCTCAAAGTATTCCCCACAATAGAAGCAGAAGGGTCTTTGCCAATCTCTTTCTACGAGGCTTCAATAACCTTGATACCCAAGACACACAGACAAAACTAAGAAAGTGAACTTCAGACCAATATCCCTCATGAACATTGATGAAAAATACTAAATAAAATGCTGGCAAATCAGACCTGAGAACACATCAGACAACTCATCCATCATGATCATGTAGGATTCATTCCAGGGATGCAGGGTTGGTTCAACATACCCAAATCCGTCAATGTAATCCACCATATAAACATGCTGAGAAACAAAAATCACATGATCATCTCACTGGATGCTGAAACAGCCTTTGACAAATTCCAACATCCCTTCATGGTAAAGTCCTTGGAGTGACCTGGGATAACAGGAACATACCTAAACATAATAAAAGCTATATACAGCAAACCAACAGCCAACATCAAGCTAAATGGAGAAAAAACTCAGCGCAATTCCTCCAAGATCAGGTCCAAGACAAAGCTGTCCACTCTTTCCATACCGCTTCAATATTGTACTTGAAGTTTAATCAATAGCCATAAGACAACAAAAGGAGATCAAGTGAATACAAATTGGAAAGGAAGAGGTCAAACTTTCACTATTTGCAGATGATATGATATTTTATATAAATGACCAAAAAACTCTACCAGGGATCTCCTGCAGCTTGTAAATATTTTCAGCAAATTGGCAAGATACGAGATCAACTCAAGAAAATCATTAGTCCTACTATATACAGACAATAAAAGGGCTGAGAAAGAAATCAGAGAAACATCGCCATTTACAATAGCCACAGTAAACATAAAATACCTTGGGGTAATGCTTACCAAACAAGTAAAAGACCCGTATCACAAGAACTTTGAGTCTTTAAAGAAAGAAATTAAAGACGTCCACAGAAGATGGAAAGATCTCCCATGCTCTTGAATAGGTAGCATCAGCATAGTAAACATGGCAATCTTACCGAAAGCAATATACAGATTTAACACAGTCCCCATTAAAATCCCAGCACAATTCTTCACAAACCATGAAAGAACAACAATAAACTTTAGGTGGAAAAACAAAGGACCCAGCATAGCCAAAATAACCCTGTTCAACAAGGCAAAATCCAGTGGCATCACCAACCCTATAGTCCTGAAAACAGCTTCGTATTGACACAAAAATAGATAGACAGACCAATGGAAACAAATTGAACATGCCAACCTTATTCCATACAAATATGAAAACATGATCTTTGACAAAGAAGCTATAATTATGCAATGCAAAAAAGATAGCATCTTCAACAAATGGTGTTTGCATAACTGGATGACAATATGCAGAAGATTGCATATAGATCCATATCTATTGATGTGCACAAAACATAAGTTCAAATTGGTCAAGACCTCAAAATAATTCCAGTAACACTGAACCTATTAGAAGCGAAAGTAGGGGGTACACTTGAAAGAATTGGTACAGGAGACCACTTCCCTAATATAACAACAGTAGCACAGACACCGTGATTGACAATTACTAAATAATACCTCCTGAAACTGCTAAGCTTCTGTAAGGCAAAGGACACAGTCAACAAGACAAAACAGCAGGCCAAAGAATAGGAAAATATCTTCATCCATTCAAATCTGATAGAGGGCTAATTGACAAAATATACAAAATACTCAAGAATCTAGTCACCAAAACACCAATAGGACAATTAATTATCTTTCCTAGTTTTTGGCACTTAACCTTCAGTTGCTATTGCATAGAACAATTTTAGAAGTCTTGGTATTAATTCATCTTTGAATTTCAGCTAGAATTCTACACTGAAACCAACTGGACCTGGTCTGTTTTTGCATGGTTGTCTTTTGATGGCTGCTTCTATTTGATTATTGATTATACGTCTATGTAAATTGTTTATCTGGGCTTGATTTAATTTTGCTATATGATACCTATCCAGAAAATTGTTCATTAACTTTAAGCTTTCCAATTTTTTGGAGTACACATTTTATAAGTTATGACCTGACTATTCTCTTGATTTCTTCAGTGTGCATTTCTGTGTTTCCCTCCCTTTTATATCTATTTTTTGGTTTTTTGAGACGGGGTTTCTCTGTATTGTTTTGGAGGCTGTCAGTGCAGCCCAGCCTCTGCCTCCCGAGTGCTGGGATTAAAGGCGTGTATCACCACCGCCTGGCTCCCCCTTTTATTTCTGAAGTTGTTAATTTGCATGTTCTCTCTCTGCCCTTTTGTTAGATAGAATAAGAGTTTTCCTATCTTGTTATTTTTTGTATTGTTTTCTTTGTTTCCATTTTAGTGTTTAACCTCCCTTTTGGTTATTTTATGTCATCTAATGATCCTGGGTAAGTTTCTTTCTTTTTATTCTAGAGATTTCAGGTAATATATTATGTCACTCATGTGGGAAATCTGTAGATTAATTATGCAGGCACTAGGTGCTAGGTGCTTTCCTTTTAGTGCTGCCTTCAAGATGCCCCATAAATTTGGGTATGCTGTCCATTCATGTTCAATGAATTCTAGGAACTCTTAATGTTTTTCTTTATTCCTTCCTTGACCCATATGTGAAGCAATTGAGCATTGTTCAATATCCAAGAGTGTTGGGGAAGTCTTATGCCAATAAAACACTGTCTGGCCAATAGGGAATCTAGATGGGAGGGACTAGGAGTCCAGGAGGATTCTGGGAAGGAGAAACACAAGAGTTCGACATGTAACACCATGGGTTAGGAAGCCCAGAACTATTCTCCTGTAAGAGAAATACTTAGATTAACAATTATGGGGTAATTACTTAAGTCAGAGCAAGCCAGTAAGAAACAAGCAAAGGCCAACAGCTTCATAATTAATAGAGCGTCTTGTGTGTTTATTTGGGGACTACAATGCGGCAGAGCCCAGGCAACTGGTGGGGGATAAACAAAAGCGGCTAGCAAGAAAAAGCTTCTCTTTACACAAGAGTTTTTAGACTTTCTGAAAAAATATGTTGTTCTTAAATCTAACTTTAAACCATCATGATCTGATAACATATATGGGTTATTCTAATATTTTGAATGTTATAATGTTTGCTTTGCTGGTATTTATGTGGATAATTTTAGCCAAGTTTCCAAGTTGTGCTTTTGTGTTTTTATGGAATGTTCTAAAAGTATTTTATAAACCCATTGAGTCACAACTTCTGTTAATTGATTTATTTCTCTATTAAAGTTCAGTCTGGTAGTTCTGTCCTTTGTTTAGAGTGGGATGTGCAAGTTTTCATTATTGTTGTGTGCAGTTTTATGTGTGATTTAAATTTCAGTAATATTACTTTTACAAATTTTTGTGCTTTTGTTTTAGGGCATCAGTGTTCAGATGTCTGACTGCTTCTTTTGAACAAGAAATGATGTTGTTCATCAGTTTTGATTGATTATTTTGAAGTCTAACTTTGATACATACTATGATAGTTACACCAACTTGTTTCTTATGTCTACATGACTGGAAATATTTGCCAACCTTTTACTCTGAGAAAATTTCTGTTATTGAAGTTAAAGTGGGTTGCTTGTATGCAGCAGAAGACTGGATTCTGTCTTCATATCATTCTCTTAGTCTGTGGTTTTGTATAGGTGATTGTCTGATAATAGATGTACCATAATGGTGTATGAAACACCAGGAGGCTTATTACTTCACAAAGATGTACAAGAACTATTAATTCTGACTGTGGGAGAATAGTTTTCCAAAGAGTATCCCAAGATCCTTCAATGAGGATTAACATTACTTACATTTTATATTAAATAAGAACACAATAACATCCTTCCCACATGTGTATACAAACCAAGTGCATACTTTTTAGCACATTCATTCATTTTCCAAAATATTTTTAATACATAAACAAATATATGTTTCATATATATAAAATAGTATATTTATATATCATATATATACATTAGTTTAACTACAGAACTTTTATTCTCTCTCTATATATTATTATGTATGTTTTTGTATCATTTCCTAATTAAATATTACCTTTGTATTTATGTGTCCCTCCCACATTTGGCCTTATTTGCTTCTTCATTCCTACCCCCTGCCATCTCCACACTTTCAGTCATTCAAATTCATCTTCTAATATTATCTATTCATTTTCAAATTTATTATATTCAGTGTAGTTTGATTCTCATCATTTCTTATTTCTATTATTGCTTCTCTTTCCTTCCTTTGTTTCTCCTTTTTGTTATTATCCCTCTTTAGGAAGGCTGATCATTGAAACACATGTCAGACATTGTTTCTTCCATTTGAAAAACATTGGTGACCACAGTTGGAATGCTTAGTAGCATAGTAACTACTTATAATGTAAGGAGGTTTTGGCTTCAAAGAGTTCATAAAATGGCAAGGGAGAAATCATACTCTGTACTCTAGAGAGGAAACCAAGGTTTCATGATTATGAGCACATAAGAGTGTGATTGTAGTACATAGTAGATGCAAGATGCCATGTATATTTTAGACATTTTTGAAAATTGAGAAGGAACAAATATGGTAGAAGTGTCACCCAAAAAGAAGTAAAAATGTAAAAAAGGTACTGAAGCAATTAGGAAATATATATATATATGCATATATATATACAATCTCATCACATTTATATATTCTTTAGCATTTTTTCTTTTATTTACATACAATTCACAGTTTGTCCTATCTCCTTTCTTCCAAGTCTATCTTCCCAACTCCAGCTTCTTTTTCTTATCAACTCTTCCTCCTTTCAGAAAAGGTGAGACCTTTCTTGGCTGTTTACAAACCCTGAAATATCAAGTTGAGTTTAGGAACAAGGACTTCCCCCTGACTCAAGACTTGGTGGGAATTGTAGCTTGGGGAACAGGTTCCAAAATGTCAGCTCATGCATCAGTGACAGGTCCTGATCACACTGCCAGAGACCCCCAAATACAGGAAGCTATACATAATTAACAAGTGTGCAGAGGGAACAGGTTGGTCAGTCTTTTATGACAACATATAAGAACCACTGTTAAATCATAATTGTTTCCTGCCAACCCTGGACCAAAGGGAGGCTCAGGAAGCTGGCAGTTAACCATGGACCAAAGAAGGAGGTAGCAGCTGGCAGGCAATGCTATATTTGTGTGTTTTCATTTCCCGAGGCATGTGCCAAGGTACAACCATTAATGTCAGCATATACTGAGGTGAGTTTCCCAATCAGCCTTGGCCAAGCAATTGGAACTATTACCCATGGCATGAGTAGTTAATCTCATTGAATATAGTCTGTGCAGAAGTTTTTCAATGAATTTTGTTGGTTGATGTTCTTTCCCATAAGTAAAACTCTTGACTAAGAAACTTAAAGTCTTAAACTTATCCACCATTTCCTTCATATCTGTGTTCAGAAATGTTTTCTGACAATTCTTAAGTTAGACTGAGGTTGATGTAGGTATATGTCTTTTTCTAATTTGACAGCTGCTGAACTTAGTTTCCCTGAATGCACAAGAGATTTGATACAGAGTGTCAGCACCACATGGAAAATTTGAATTTCTTTGGTGTCATATTGAGCCTTGGTTATTCTGGCCTCTACCCTTGGATTTGAGTGTAAAATGTTATTTTGAAAAAAATGAGTTTTGTACATCTTTTTTATTATGTGAAAATTTTCAAAAAATATTTATATTCCTTCCTTTTTGTATTAACATATAATTCTGAATATTCTCCCCATGTGTCTACAAAATGAAATATATTCTTTTACTACCATATTAATGGCTTAGTTCTCATTAATTTCCATTACATAAGCTTATATATATTAAAATGAATATATACTCACATTTGATATATATGATTAGTTTATGTATAAATTATGAATTTCTATATTTATACAAGTATTTTATGCATTCCTTACTAAATAATTGTTTGCATCTCTTTTATATTTGACCTTCTTTGTTTCTTTCTCCTACTTTCCTGATAATTTCCCCCTTCCCATTATTCATCCTTTATAATCATGTATGATTATATCTTGTGTGACTTTGTTATTTTCCTTCTATGGGCTATTCCTTTATTTCTTCCCCGCTTATTACTATCTTGTTTTACTTTATATATTTGTAAACATTCCCTTTAAGGAGTTAAAAATAGATTTATTGGATGGAGTACAAGTCAGACACTGGTTTTGAAAGTGTAGAACTTGCCCATTGTCAATACAATGTGGTGAGAGGACCATAGCATGGAAGGTCACTTGATTAGGATGCCTACTGCAAGAAGGTCTCATCATGTCCTGAAGCATGTTCTAGCTCATGTTGCAGTTTTTTGATCTGGAGGAGGAGGAATGAATTTAGAACACAGACCTAATGGGTTGTTCCATGTCAGCTGGCAAGATCTGACCTCACGAAAAACACAATTGTGCCTGATGCTCAACATTAATCTTTTTTTTCTGTTCTTATAATGTCATCTTTGCCTTACTTCATGGAGTGGGTGCAGTTGGGGTCTCTTCCACTCCTGGTGTTTTCCAGTACAAGATTCTTTTCCAGTGGGTACAAGTAGGTTCAATACACTGATGTGTCTCTCAGTGGGTACAGGTGGGTCTGAAGCAATCCCTCTCCTTATGGTTGGGAGCAGAAACAACACAGGAATGTCAACAGGCTCACAGTTGCTTGGTCCCCAGGGTTCAATAGACCTGCCTTCAGTCCACAATACAGGAGTTCCTAGCATGGACAAGAGGCAGTTGAGCCAGTGACAGGGCCACAAGCTCACCTCTACCCAGAGTTGGGGTGAGAGTATCCCATCAATGTCAGAAGACACATGTTTGCTTGGGCCACCCGGGGAGTCACCCTTGCTTTATGGATCAAAATTTGTTCAAATGTCAGGTATCTAACTCAGAGTTTTGCTCTCTCTGCCTGCCAACTTTTGGGATTAGAGGACTGCAACACCACCCTGAACATGAAAAGATGTCAGGATTTATTTTGAGGGTGTGGATAAGTGAAATAATCTTGGCTGTACTGAATCTCACTCTGTAGAGCAGTATAGCCACTACTCACAGACATCTGCATGCCTCTCTCCTGAGTACTGTGATTAAAAATGTACCAGGAATGCATGGCAAGAAACAGGTTTTTTTTGGTTTTACAAGACAGCGTTTCTCTGTATTGTTTTGGAGGCTGCTGGTCCAGCCCGGCCCCAAATTCACAGAGATCTGCCTGCCTCTGCCTCCTGAGTGCTGGGATTAAAGGTGTACGCCACCACTGCCTGGCAAGAAACAGTTTTAATTGAAATTCAAATGTAAACTTGGCATTGTAAGAAATAAAAGAGAAAACCAGGAGGTTTAATGGTTCACTCTAACAATTTCCGCACTTGTAGTTTGTGATGGGATGAAAATTGTGAGTTTTGACCATATCATTGGACTCCTGTTGCTCAATGGTTTTAAGCACAGGTTGCTTTTCTTAGAGGACCCAAGTTTGTTTCCCAAAATCCACATGGAAATCAATGTCCCTAGCTCCATTTCTAGGATATCTGATTCTCTCTTCTACATTTCATGGTCCCCAGCAACTCATTTCCTAAAAATGTGTGCAATTTCTCAAAACACCTACAGAGAAATTAAATATCAATTATTAAACATAACTGTGCATGTAGACACACTTCATTAATCTCACTTTTTGGAAGCAGAGGCAGGGAGATTTTTTATGCAATAATTGCAAGAAATGGAAGAAAAAATCATCCAAAAAAAGCAAGAAATGGAAGAAAAGACAAACGAAAAACTTCAACAAATGCAAGAAAGAGAGGAAAAGACAAAGCAAAAATTACAAGAAACAATTCAAACAGTTTGAAAGCTGAAATAATAACAATAAAATGCAGTCTAAAGGAATGCTGGAAATAGAAAAGCTGGGCAAATGATCAGGTACTACAGATACAAGCATAACCATCATAATACAAGAGATGGAACACAGGATCTCAGGTGTTGAAGATACCCTAGGGGAAACAGATTCATGGACCAAAGAAAATCTGAAGTCCAACAAATCCCTAACACAAAATATCCAGGAAATATGGGACACTGTGTGAAGACCAAACCTAAGAAGAATAGGTGTAAAAGTTGAAAAAATGCATCTCAAAATGTCAGAAAACATATTCAACAAAATCCTAGAAGAAAACTTTCCCAACTTTAAGAAAGACATGCCAATGAATGTACAAGAAGCCTACAGCACTCCAAATAGTGTGGACCAAAAAGAGGAAATCCTCTCACAACATAATAGAAAAAACCCTGTACATACAGAATAATGAAAGAATATTAAGAGCAGAAAAGTAAAAAGGCCAAGTAACACACAAAGGCAAACCTATCAGAATCACACCTGACTTCTCTATGAAATATCTGAAAGCTAGAAGGTCCTGGATAGAATTCTACCAACACTAGGAAACAATGGATGCGAGTCCAGACAACTATACCCAGGAAAGCTTTCAATCACTATAGATGGAGAAAACAAGATATTCCATGACAAACCAGATTTAAAAAATATGTATCCACTAACCCAGCCTTACAGAAAGTTCTGGAAGGAAAACCACAACCCAAGGGAGTTACCTATAAGCAGAAAAACATATACAACAGATAATTCCACCTTACCAATAGCCAAAACCATCACCACCAATCACTATTCCTAAACAAACAAGAATGAACAACCAATGGTCATTAATATCCCTCAATATTAATGGTCTTAACTTACCTATAAAGAGACACAGGCTAAAGAATGTATTCAAAGACAGAACCCATCCTTCTGCTGCTTCCATAAACACACCTCAGCCTCAAAGAAAGACATTACCTCAGAGTTAAGGATTGGGAAAGATTTTCTAATCAAATGGACCCAAGAAACAAGAAGGGGAAGCAGTCCTACTATCTAACAAATTAGAGTTTAAAATAAAATAAATCAAAATAGATGAAGAAGGAGACTTCATACTCATCACAGGAGAAATCCACCAAGATGAAATTTTAATTTTGAACATCTATGCCCCAAATACAAAGGCACTCGTGTTCATAAAAGAAATATTACTAAAAGTCACATCACATATAAAGCCCCACAAACTTATAGTGGGAAACTTCAACACCACACTCTCAACGCTAGACAGGATTACCAGACAGAAACTGGACAAAGAAGCAAAGGAGCAAATAGAAGTTGTGACACAATTGAAATTAACAGAAATCTATAGAACATTCCACTCAAATAAAAATGAATATACATTTTTCTCAGTGCCACATGGAACCTTCACAAATCTCAACCACATACTTGGAAACATATCAAACAAATCTCAACACGTACAAAAAATGGAATAACTCCATGCACCTTGTCAGACCACCATGGTTTAATATTAGAATTCAACTACAACACAAATTGCAGAAACCCTACAAACTCACGGAAGTTGAATAGGAAATTCATTATTGATAACCCTAAACATCCTGAAATGTCACTCCAAGCACAATGCTATACGTGGGTGGGGATGCTTTACAGGTGCAGAACAGGATCACCTGACTCACAAAGTCAAGGCAAAGGACAAATCAGGACACACAGAGAACAAGCATATTACTTAAAGTTATCCACTGGTGTGCCAGTACAGTCATGACCTGCCTAGTATTTTGCTCTGCTTCTCTCTCTGTCTCTCTCTCTCTTTCTTTGTCTTTGGGGGATTGAAGCTCTGTGAGAGGTGCAGTACATCATGCATGTGAATCAAGGCTTGAAGAGACCAGTAGGTTGATCTGTCTCTACCCTGAAACAGGCACTCTTCCTTCCCAGAATCTTTCTGTTTTGGTTAGATTGGAATACCATCAAGCTCATGGAATTCTCCCTGTGTGCTTGTATTCATGCTTGAATTCAAACCTCTCCTAAGAACACAATATGCTAATGACAAGGAGCAGAAGAGACTGGAGAAAAATCTGCAGGCCCAGCAAAAACAGAGGAAGTTGGTCATCCAGAAAAAAATATTAGCAGGAAAGCTATAGCATTACTGTACTGTGTCCCATATGAGCACTGAGCCAGACTGGGTGTTGGCAGTTGAAGTCAGCTGAAACTCTTCTACCTTGCATCTTTGCCTTTTGTATATGGACAAGTTTCCTAACCAATATATAGAAAAGAATCATTCAGTTTTCTGCTGATCCAGTTAATAAGAACTACTCTCCAGGAAATAATATGCTTGATGCTCAGGGAGATGTAGAAGTGTGTCTGCCTTACTACCTACAGAGTTGTCTGGTATGTTCTGAGAGGGCTTTCCTTGAACTCACAGAGCTTTTACTTCTTATGCCTCCTATGTCAGGGGCTTAAATAAAGGTGTGTCTAAATTGCCTGAAGAAAACTATACTTTCATTGATGGACATAAGGGATGAGAATCCAACCATTGGTCACTCTTTGATATGACATTGGCTCTTCTATTTACTGGACCATTTGGCATGTAAAGTTTTCTAGAGATATAGTAAGTTTAGCCATTGCCAGGTGAACATAGAATGATGTTTCTGCTGCAAGATTCTTCAGAACTTTCACAGGATGTTGTGTTTTGTAGAAAATCAGGATGTTAATTTCCAACTTTCATCCTAAGGATAACAATGCTGGTTTTATTTAACGAAACAGCTCCCTGGAGATCCTGTGTTCTCTGGAACACATCTGAGGAAATAATTATCCACTATGATAGTCTCCATCTTGCATATTTCCTGGCTGTAAGTTTCCTTTCCATCAAGAGACATGAGCATGTTCGATGACCATGTCCAGTTGTTTAAGCTGCAATATTGTATTATGTCTACCTATAAAATGAGATGCTCCAAGTGTAATTCATCATGACCATTCTGTTTAACTCTCCTATCCCATTATCCATGGATTTAATAGGCTATTTCTTTTGTAATAATGTTGTTCCCAGACTGTTGGAGAATATATATAATACTCAGATCAACCTGTGACACTTGTGTTAGAGGCTAAAAATATTCAAGGAAAATTACTCTTGTTCATTAGTGATATAAAAATGACTTCTGTCAAAAGATCAATGTTGAACATCAGGCACAATTTTGCTTTTTGTGAGGTCATCTGACATGGAAGGACCCCATTAAGACTATGTAATAACTGCCTGCTTTCCTCCTCCAGATCAGAAAAACTGCAGCATTTGCTGGAGCAAGCTTCAGGGAATGATGAGAGCCTCCTGCAGGCACTGTCCCAGTCAAGTGACCACATTGAATTGATAATGGGCAAATTGCTCACTTTCAAAACCATTGTCTGACATGTACTTCATCCATGAACACAATTTTCAGCTCCTTAATAGGAACATTTACAAATAGATAAAGGGAAAGAAGAGAGAAATCAGCGGAAACGAAGTAAAGGAATACCTAGAGGAATAAGAAACTACACATGATATAATCATACATGAAAATGAGTAGGAAAGAATAGTAGGAGATGAATAATGGGAAGGGGGAATTAGCAGGGAGGTAGGAAAAAGAGGTAAATAAGGTCAAATACAGGAGGGATACAAATAACATACTAATTATTAATGAAGGAATACATAAAAACGCATACATAAATATAGAAATTCATTATTTAGCAATAAAATAATAATATACATCAAACTGAATATATATTCATTTTAATATATTTAATACACATATTAAATATGTATAGTAGCTTATGTAACAGAAGTTAATGAGAACTAAGCCATTAATATGGTAGAAAAGTAAGTATTTGGTTTTGTAGACACATGTGAGTAGAATATTTCATTTTATCATTTTTTATAAAAATGGAGAAGTATTAACATTCTTTGAAGAATTACACATATTAAACACAAAACATACAAAACTCAATTTTCTGAAAATAACAATGTGTGCTTAATTCCAAGGATGGAGACCAGAATAACTAAGGTTCAGTATGACACTAAAGATATGCAAATTTCCCATGTCGTACTAACACTCTGTAACAAAGCTCTTAAATGCCTTCAGATAGACTAAATTCAGCAGCTGTCAAATTAGAGGAAATTACATATCCTATATCAACTTCAGTCTAAACTATGAATTGTCAGAAAATGTTTCTGAACACATGTAAGAAGGAAAACTTACATGGGGTTGGATATATTGGAGTCATTAAGTTTCTTCACCAAGAATTTTACTTCTGAAGGGAGAGGACATCAACCAACAAAACTCATTGAAAAGTTCTGCACAGACTATGTTCAGTGATATTATGTACTCATACCATGGATAATTGTTCCAGTTTCTTGGTCAGTATCCAAGTCTTTGGCCATATCTGATTGGGAGAACTCTAGTGCATGCTGGCAATCATTGATGTACCAAGGCACATGCCTCAGGATACAAAAATATACAAATATAATATTGTCTCTCAGCTGCTACCTCCTTAATTGGCCCATCATAAATTGCCAGCTTCTTGAGTCTCCCCTGGGCCCAGGGTTACCAGGCAGCAATTATTACTTAACAGTGGGTCTTACTTGTTCTCACAAAAGTATAGATAACTGATCAACCTATGCCCTCTGCAAGCTGATTAAAGATGTGTGGCTTTCCATGCTTGGAGGCCTCTGGCAGTGTGATTGTGTGGGGTGGGGGTTGGGGGGACTTGGGGACCAGTTAAATAAAAAATTATTACAAAAAATAATAGCACCCCATGGACACTAAAACAAAGGCGGAAAGGAAAAGCATGTTAAAGCAACTTATGTAAGACCGTGACTGCACTACATGCTTCAGGCCCCAGATGTGGGAGCATTTCCATTCCAAATCCCCACCTGCAATCATGGACAGTCAGAACACAGAAACTGTCCAAAGTGATTGATGCTGTGAATAATGATCATCATGGAACTTTAACTACTAGATTTGCCATTTTCTTTATCCTCTTAATGGAGTATGACTTATCATACTTTTGCATGCATGTGTGTCATATATATATATCATATATTTTAAATATACATATTTATGTATAATTTCAGAAGATGTTTGCCACCTGTACTTTTGCTTAAACTTAATAAACATTTATTACAGGCCATGAAGTTGCAGCAGGTAAAAAATAGTTGGAGTGCATTTTGGATTAATGGTCACCTGAATTTTCAGTTCAGAATACCCTGAGCCTTTCATGCCAGAAGGAAAGGCCTTTTTAAGCTTGTAGTGGTTTATTTTGGGTTTGTTTTCCAACATAATCCTTAGTAAAAACTTGCGTAGAAAAAAAGGTTTCCTAGAATTCATTGAAAATTATCGACAACATACCCAAACTCATGGTACACTTTGAAAGCAGCACTAAGAGGCAAGCCCTTAGCAATACATGCCTATATAAAGAATCTAGAGAACTCTCACACTATTGACATGACAGCATACCTGAAATATCTAGAATAAAAAATTACCCAGGAGAATTAGTTGACAGCATATAATCAAATTGATGGTTGAATATTAAAATAGAAACAAAGGAAACAATAATAGAATCAATGAAATAAAGAGTGCGGTCCTTGAAACAACAAGGTAGAAAGACCTTTATCCTATCTAACCAAAAGTCAGAGAGAGAATATGAATTGTAACAAAATCAGAAATGAATGGGGGTACATAAAAATGGACACTGAAGAATTCCAGGTCATACTTTGAAAAGCCCGTACTCCATTAAATTGGGAAACTTAAAGGAACTTAGCAATTTTCTGGATAGTTATCACATACCAAAATTAAATCAAGAACTGATAAACAATTTACATAGACCTATAATCCATAATGAAATAGAAGCAGTTGTCAAAAGGCTTCCATGCAAAAAGAGCACAGGGCCAGCTGATTTCAGTGTAGAATTCTATCAGAAATTCAAAGGTGAATTACTACCAATACTACTCAGATTGTTCTATGTAACAGCAACTAAAGGTTCAGTGCCAAACTCGTTTTACATGGATATAGTCACCTTGGCACCAAACCACACAATGGCAAAACAAAGAAAGAGAATTAATTGAATTGCTGGTGTTTCAGTGTCTAGCTTTTTGAGTGCTTTATATGTTTTGTAATTCAGTCCTCTATCAGATTTGGATTGGTGAGGGACTTTTCCCATTCTGTGGGCTACTGTTATGTTTTGTTGACTGTGCCTTTGCCTTACAAAAGTTTCCCAGTTTCAGGAGGTGTCATTTATTAATTGTCAATCTCAATATCTGTTCTACTGGTGTTATGTTCAGGAAGTGGTCTCCTGTACCAATTCTTTCGAGGGTACCTCCTACTTTCCTTTCTAAGAGGTGCCACATGACTGGATTTATTTTGAGGTCTTTGATCTGTTTGTTCATGGTCTATTTTGTTCATGGTGATTGATATGAGTCTATCTGCAATCTTCTACACATCCACATACAGTTAGGCCAGTACCATTTACTTTCTTTATTCCATTGTATACTTCTAGCTTCTTTGTCAAAAATCAAATGTTTGTACATGTGTTGGTTGATATCTGTGTTTCCAGTTTGATTTATTTGGTCTACTTCTCTGTTTTGTTCAAATACTAAGCTGTTTTCAGGACTAGAATTCTATAATAGGGCTTAAAGTCAAAAATTGTGATGCCTTTGGAAGGTGCTTTAATTTACAATGTTGTTTTGGCTATCCTGATTCATTTGATTTTCCATATACTCTGAGATTTTTTATAGGGATTGCATTGAATCTGTATATTGCTTTTGATAAGATTGTCATATTTACTAGGTTGATACTAACTATCCAAGATCATGGAAGATCTTTCCGTTTTCTGGTAATTTCTTCAACTTGATTCTTTAAAGACTAAAAGTTCCTGTTATTTAGGTGTTTCAATTGTTTGGTTAGCAATATGCCAAGTTATTTTCTTAGCCATCACAGAAATGCAAATCAAAACACCTCTGAGATACCATCTTCCTGCTGTCATAATGGATAAAATCAAAAACACAAATGACAGTTTATGCTTGAAAGGATGTGGAGAAAGGGAACACTCTTCCACTGCTGGTGGGAGTACAATAACATACAGCCACTTTGGAAATAAGTATGGTGATTCCTCAAGAAAATAGTACTCAGTCTACCACAAGATTCAGCAATTACACTCTTAGGCATATACACAAAAATGCACATTAATATAAAAATGACAGGTGATCAAATATGTTCATAACAGCACTATTTGTGATAGCCAGAAACTGGAAGCAACTACATGTCCTTCAACCAAAGAATGGATGGTAAAAATGTGCCACATTTTCACAGTGGAGTACTACTCAAAGGAATCTTTATATTTGTAGGAAAATGGATGGAAGTAGAAGAAACCATCCTAAGTGAGGCAACCCAGTAATAGAAAGGCAAACATGGCATGTTCCAACACATGTATGTATATTAGACAGAGAGTAAAGGATTACCTGCCTACACATCCAGAGGGGCTAGGAAGACAGTAAGAGTGACATACATGATCCCCCGAGGAAGCTGAAAAGTACAAGAACCCCTGAACAAATTGTAAGTATTGGGGGAGGCAGGAGGGAAGTAGGACAAAGAGAAGGTGAGAAGAGGAATTGGGAGGTAATCATGAGGAATCAAGAAGATTGAATGGGGAGACAAATAGATGAGAGGAAGAAAAGGGACACATCAATAGAGGGAGCCATTATAGGTTTAAAGAGAAATCTGCCACTAAGGAAATGTCCAGGGATCCACAAGTATAACCCCACCTAAAATCTAAGCAATAATTTAGAGGATAATTAAAATATCCTTCCTCTATAATGTGATTGATGACTACCTTATGTAACATCCCAGAGGCTTCATCAAGTAGCTGATGGAAGCAGAAGCAGACACACACAGCTAAACTCTTACCCCAACTCCTGGAATCCAGTTTAAAAGAGGGAGGAGTGGTGCACAAATGGGTCAAGACAAGTCTCAGAAATTCCAGCAAAACAGCTAACCTGAACAAGGGCAACAAGCACAGGACAGAACCAGCCACTCTGAATGTTTGGTCTCATTTTGGAGACCTGGGCAGTCTATGGGAACTCTGGCAGTGGTACCAGTATTTGTCCATAGTGCATGAATGGACTTTGGGATCCAATACCCTGTGGAGGGTTATTCTGTCATCCTAGATACTCAGGGGAGAGCCTAGGCCTTGACTTAAATGATGTGACAGACTTTGATGATCCCCCATGGAAGGCCTCACCATCAATGGGGAGTGGATGGGGATTAGAATGGATTTTTTGAAGGGAGAATGTAAGTATGGAAGCTAGAATGAATGTGACTGGTATGTAAAATAAGATTGCTTCTAATTCAAATAAATTTAATTTAAAATTGAAAAAAATAGACAGAGTAGATGGTCGTATTCACCTCTACTCTTCCCTCCTACTCATTTTCATGTATGATTATATCTTGTGTGTGTTTGTTATTTTCCTTCTTTAGGCTATTCCTTTACTTCTTCCCCCACCTTATTTCTCTCTTCTTTCCCTTTATCTATTTGTAAATGTTCCCTTTAAGGATCTGAAAATTGTGTTCTTCAACCAAGTACATGTCAGCAAATGGTTGTGAAAGCATACAACTTGCTCGTTGTCAATACAATGAGGTGGGAGAACTGTAGCTTAGAACCTTTTCTTCTTTGATAGTTTAAACTGAGAATGAAGGTCAGACTTCTGCCTCTCTGGTCTGTCTCTAAACTGCACATTCTCTCCTAAGGAGATTCCCCAGGCTTCCAACATGCTAATTATTGAAACTTAAGGACACTGAAGTACTCACCAAAGGTTGTTGTTGTTGCTACAACACAGGTGACATCACCGAATTCCATCTTCTCCAGAACTCAATAGAATTTCAGGGAAGGGTGTGCTGTTGTAATTTTGAACTAATATGCCCTCCCTGCTAACCACCTTTCCTCAAAACTCAGCAGAAGTTAGGTTTCTCTTTCCTGGAATCCTGCTTGGGACACAAAGCAAAACCTTCAACAACTCCTTCTTACAAACCAGAGATTTCTAGTTGGTTGGAAATCCTTTAGTAATTTCAATATGGGTGATTAACTCTGTAGATTCTGTCCTTTCTGCGGTGTGTATTTGCTTCCTGTGAAAACATTTTTTCAGTTTCTAAGAGCATTTAGCTGTTGAAGAGTTGAACTCAGGCTGGTTGTGTTGTGTAGGATTAATAAGAGTCCAAGATACAGTTTTCCTAGGCTCCCCTAGAGGCTCTACATTCAGTTTCCCAGTTTACTCACTTCCACATGGTATCTATTCCAGCCATGCTATATCTCACCTGAGCTCAGAACTTGCTCCACTATTACTTTTTAGACAAACTAATATGTCTAGACAATTGGAGAAATCTTGCCAGCACACTGTTCTGTTCTCACTTCAACTTCTAGCTGATTTTAAAAAATAAGGAAAAACAATTCAGGCCCATGTGCATTCTACCCTAATCCCTTGGGGAATGTAGGGAAAGATGTTAGGTGTGGTTAGCAGTGTCTATTTGTACTCCAGCTAAGTAGTTTGAGAGGAAGCTAGCCAGAATTGGAAGAGCCTGCACAAAAGCCACTTGCCTCTGAAGGAGAACATATATGTGCAAGGCTAGGAAATGAGAGGGATGGTTGATGTTGCTGTTTTACCACAGCATATCTCAGAATGTACTGAGAAATGGTTTATTCCAGATGACTGCTTTATTTTTGTCAAGTTCTCCTGGAGTGACTTCATCACTAATCTGCATAAACATTATGAAGTTTGAGAACAAGTACACTACAAGGTCCTGTTGACATGCAAATTCCTATACTTGGGCTAGACCCTCTTGGCAGGCACACTAATATAATAAGACTGCTTCTACACACTGTTCAAAAGAACAATAAGTCTCCATTGAGAAAAGTCCTCATGAACTCCCTCAAGGAAATGTTCAAATTGTTTATGACTGATTGCATTCAATATAGAAGATCATCTCTGACTTAAAACTAATGCTGTCATATTGTAAGGCCAATAATTGTCTCCAGGGCCCTGGAATACTAGGTGGTAAGAGAGGGTTCTGCCCATCGCAGGAAATCAAGGTTTGTCTCTCAAACAACAAGACTTCCAGATTTCTAGCTGCCAACTCTGGGAGACCAGACATGAGAAACCACATGGCCAAGTCATCCAATATTTCAACTGATTTCTCCATCAACAATCCCAATTCTTCATTTCTATTTATCTTATGTTTTCAGATAGCCTTTTGTGGATGTGACTCAACATTTTTGAGAATGGATCCAATGATATATTTATGAACTACCTAAGGGGTTACATGCATATCACTAAGATGTGCACATTGGCAAAATTGTATTGCTCAAAGTGGGGAACCCAATGCTCATCACAAGAAACACCTGAAGCTCTGAGATAGGAAACTCATGCCCAACCAAATATCACTGATTGCAGTGTCTAGCAGGGAACAGTTGCTCAAATGCACAAACTCATAGAAAAATACTCAGCATATCTTTGTGCTTCTATATGTGTGTGTGCTTGTCTGTGTGTAAGAGAGATAAATTCAGATAGTGCAAGAGGATGCTACCAAGGATGTTAAATATTGCATGTGGTTGTGTCATCTCATAGAGGATCAAAATATGCAGCAATAAGGTCCTGGTATTGTATCTTTACACTGAAATATATGGCCAGACCTCTCTTATTGCTACTTGAAGAACCCAGCACCCAGTGTCTTGCCTGACAAATAAAGAATCACCACAAACTTATAGCACCTTACATGTCAAAGAAGCTGCTACATGACAGGATTTGTCCAAATGTATCCTGGGAAGAAACTCTTATTTCACAGTCCCTGAGTTGTGTGACTCAAGCTACAGATTTGGGTTTCATTTTGAAGTAACACAATAGTAGTCTCTCCCCATCTGTTCTGTTGCACTTACCATGACAAGTCTAATATATCAGGTGAAAGTCTGTAGATTGAAATGAAAGACAAGACATCCAGTCATTCATGCTAAGATATCTCTTCTTCATTGCAGAGAGGGTGCTGCATTATATACAGGCTTACAGTACAGTTGAAAAATCCCCAGGTAGAAGAGATCATATATACCTTGTTTCTCTCAGTGCTAGATGTAGATGTCAGTGAGGCAAGGCTGGGGAAGTAAGTCAGGACTAGAAAACAGGATGCACTTGGACAGAAAAAAATGATGCAACTCTTGGCTGGGTAGCTAATCATAGGTACCCTGTTGGGGCTGGCATAATATATATATTAATGTATGTGTGTGTGTGTGTGTGTGTGTGTGTGTGTGTGTGTCAATGTCTCAGATGACTAGGACGTTAATGTCAAACTTACCCGTTAATGGAGAAATCACCCAGGTTGTGTGACACTCTAGTCTTAGTTTGGCGGGCATTCCCTTAGACTCACCTCTCATTGGCTGCCTAATTTTTCTGTAAATTCAACTATACTTGAGCTGAAAGATTCTCTGTGGTCCTCCATTTGACAAATCGAGCTTGGGCTTGCCTATCACCAAGGTGCCTTAGTGAAATGAAGTATATACTATCAAGTCCTATGGCCACATGGCCCAAAGATGGGGACGCAGGCCATTTTTCATTAAGCGGCCTCCCATCTTGGTTCCTCTCAATATGATCTCTCCAGAGGATAGGAGGATCCCAGGTCTTGTTTATCCCTATTAATTTGACTGCACAATTGATGCATATAAACTTTGGCAGGAGTAACACAAATGCACACTAATGTAGGCAAACAGGTTTACGGATGATTGTTGATGAAGATTTTAAATTCCTATCTGGATTAAGATGTTTAAAGAGCTCTGAGTGCTGAGAGAATCTGATGCTTCCCTTGATGGTTTATACACTGTGCTGGCTGTAGTTACAGACTGTGAGGTGACAGTCCCAGATAAATTGGCTCTTTTAGCAGCAACAGAAATTACTACAATCACCCCAGCAGTGATGCCTATGTCTTTCTTTTGCCGCATGAGGGCAACTTGCCTTTCTCTGGAGATATACACTGGCATAGGGTGGATTTCAGTAATATGAACTCCCAAAGCCTATACTTCACCTCTCTAACAACTTTGTAAGTGGCCATGTCCTGTTCAAAAACTGAAAAGGGGATTTAGCCACTCATCACAGACCATACCAGTGTCCAGTTATTTTAAATGCCTGTGACACCAAATTAGGGCACAATTGGGTCTTCTTCACTGCGTAATGCATGGATGTTTCCATTTGACCTGAGCTAAAGTCCCTTGAGTTCCATCATGTCAGAATCTGTCTGTAGCAGATTGCTCGCTAGCATCCACATTTTAAAAAATTGAAATGAGGAGTGCATGATTTAATGAATCATTTGGGGACTTGGGATATTACTCCCCACATGTCCTATCTTTTGACACATGAATGGTAGCTTTACCCATTTGTACAGTGGCCATCAAGAAACCCGAATACCTCGCAACTGCCATGTGCACATATTTTAACTTGTCAAATTATGTAATATGAGTAACAATCATTTGCGATAAATGGTGAGGAAATAGGCCTCAAGGTTTTTTAATAGTTATATATAATATTGTGGGTATAACTCATTGCTTGAAAATTTTAATGAACAGTCTCTTTAGTTAAAACAATTTGCCCTCCCAGATATCTGTCATTTCAGTGGTGAAAGTTCAGAGACTGCAGTGCTCTCTCTACCTGAGATAAGTAACCATTGAATATTTCCCAACAAATTCTGAAAAACATTCAAAGATGATTTTCCAAATAACTTTTGAAAATTAGTTGTAGTTTGTGAATATTTGTTTTTCTTTTCCAATATATAATCCAATCTATGAAGTTCTCAATAGTTGACAAAGCCTCATTTGTATCTTAACTGACATTTACAAATTTGTATCTACAAGTGATTTCTTTGTAGATGGTATATAACAGGACAGCAGTTTTCCTGAGGTTTCTTCTCAAAACCTTTTTTTTGCTCTAGAATTCCTTTTCAAACCATAAAAATTTAGGAGAATTCCTATAGACACTCTTTGGATATCTGTAATAGAATCATCCATAAAGACTTATTTGGCTTTTAGGCCATGTTGTAGTCTTCTGTTACTTTTCATTGACTGCCTCTAAGGACTTAAATCACCAAACTTTCATGATAACAACCTGACTGGCTCGATGATCTTTTTGGCTAGATCAAAAGCAACTTAGGTAGCTTCTTAACTATCCATAGCTATTAAAATATCCTTTTATTAATATCCAAAGCAATTCAACTGGTTCAAAATCAGGCATGCACCATCACATTTCACACATACTGGTGTAGCCACATGATACATACAGAACATACATACATCTTTTAGTCATCCTTTTTCCCCAAGTCACGATTCGGTTTTGAAATGAAACTTCCTTAATTGAATTTCTTGTGACAGTACAGCTCTAGCCAATCTTGGAATTAAAACAAAAGTTTGAAAAAGACCCTCATGGTTTTCCCCATCTTTCCATTTCCAATCATCAGTATTCTGTTTTAACTAGGCAATTTGAGAGGAGTTGAAAGTGGTAAAATTAACATCAGGTCCTTTTAAAAATATTTGAACCAGTATTTTGGAATTCCTACTGGAGTGAGCATTCTTGGTTTAGCAGCATTCATGACCATCAGAGTTTTAATTACCTCTCACAAATATCCTGTAACAGGTACCATTTTCTTTATATTTTTCTCTATAACAAAAAGAGGTACATTCAAAGTGGAGGTGGAAAGTTCGATATGTCCAGGGTCCAATTGCTCTTGAACCACCTTATGAGCAGCATCCAACTATATTTTACATAGGGGCCATTTTTATGCCCATATGGGTAACTCTGATTTCCATGTGTTTGGATTAGGTCATATGGATGGAGAATGACACAATAGCCCCAGCTAAAAATGACACAGTCCTGTCCAATTTTCTGACATGTGGGTAAACAGAGTTTCTTGAGTGGTAATAACTTTTTGAGTGGTAAAAAGTTCTGTGTGCCCCTCATCATCTCTGCTTTTGGGAAGTTCTGAGGTACACTCAGGAACTACATTCATATCCACTCCTTGTAATGTAGCATGGCACGATGCTAACCAAGTACTAATAGTTCAGTTTAAGGTTCAACATGGGTAGTACTTTACTAATTGATCTTCCTGGGAATTTTAAAATATTATTTCAAGATCAGACTTTTGTTTCTTCATCTTAGCACTATCACTCCATAGGGCATCATTCACTAATCTCCAACAGAGAAAGGCAGCAATAGGAAAACATTCGGGTCTTTCGTTCTGAATAGCCTTTTGGAGGTCATATTTAAGTAGTTCCCAATCATGAATATTAAGCCTTCTGGAGTGTAGAAACCGTGGACTCATTTTCCCAAAGTTAAAATACAATCTTATCTGTCTTCTGCTTAACGCTGGTACCTTGTCTATTTAACAATTCTAATAACTGTTCTATCAATACAGCCATAGAAGCTGAAGTACCCAGTTTTCTTTTTTATTTTATTATTTTAATTTTAAATAGCTTACTTTCTATGTCAATCCTATTTCCCTCTCCCTCCCCTCCTACCACCCAGCCTCCCACCCTATTGCCACTTCCTTCTACATAGGGGATATCTAGAGTCTGTAATTTCACTCAGGGCAGGGGCCAGGCACTCCCCTAAGAGTCCAGGCTGAGACAGCATCCCTCTTTGTGTTATGGACACACAAAGTCCGTTTATGTGCGAGGGATAAACACTGATCCACTGCCCAGGGCCCCATAGGTTGCCCAAGCCTCCTCACTGACTCTCACAGTCACACTCAGGGGGTCTGGATCAGTCCCATGCTGGCCTGCCAGCTGTCGGTCTAGGGTCCAAGAGTTCTCCCCTGTTCAGGTCAGATGTCTCTGCTGGTTTTGCTAGCCCATTCTTTGCCAATTTGCTCATCTCTCCTCTCTCTCTGTCACTGGGTTCCATGGTTCCATGGGTTCAGCTCAGTGTTTAACTGTGGGTGTTTGCCTCTGCTTCCATCAGTCACTGCATGAAGGCTCCAGGATGGTTATAGACATCAAGTTCATTATCAGGAATGGGCATTCAAGGTGGTCTCTTCACTATTGCTTAGAATGCCAGTTGGTGTCATCCCTTCAGATCACCAAAGGTCTCACTGGTGCCAGATCTGTCTTCTAACCTATGATACCCTCTTTCCCCTATTTTACCCCCCCTCAACCTTCCTGTTCCCCCATGACCTACTCTCTCTTCCTCTTCTCCCCCTCTCTTTTGCCCAGCTCCCACTCCCCCTACCCCTTGCCGTGTTCCCAAAATTTTCAGAAGATCTTGCCTCATTCCTCTTCTCTAGGGTACCATGCATATCTCTCTTGGGTCCTTTCCTGTTTCCCAGTCTCTCTGTAAGTGGAAAAATACCTGCTGGTCAGCCTCTGAGGGTGATTTCTCAGGCTCCCCTTTCTTCCCTAATCTTGGTGTCAGACAAAAGCCCAGAGATTTAATCCAATATGCTCTCCTAAACTCAGAGGACAATCTCTCACTTTCCTGAACTTGATGTTGGTTGAAAGCCAGGAGAATTACTTATTCAATTTTAATAACTTACAAATTGAGGTATCTGTTTTCAATTCTCATCTTTCCCAAGTCTCACTTTTTTTAATTTTCTTTTCCTATATCCTTTCTTTTCCGATCTTTCTCAAACTTCCAAGTCTCTCCAAATCTTGATGGAACCTCACACCATGAGGAAGTCTAATATATCAGGTGAAAGTGTAAAGATTGAAATGAAAGATAAGATGTTCAAGGCCTCTTCATCATTGTAGAGAGGGAGCAGCTTTATATAAAGGATTACAGCACAGTGGAAAATCCCCAGGTGGAAGAGATTTTGTTTCTCTCAGTGTTAGATGTTGATATCAGTGGGACAATGCCAGGGCATTAAGGCAGGACTTAGAAATATGATGCACTTGAACTGGAAAACAAGATGCTCCTGTTGGCTGACCAGTGACTCAATGAGACCCCGTGGGGGCTTGGACCCAACAATATTCTGATTCTGGAAAGCAAATAGAGTACTATGTTGTGCATATGGAAATACTAAGTATTTAGAAACACAGAAGCTCAGGTTGTAGATGATATAAACAAAGGATGAAATTATGTAGTCAAATGGTCACCATGGCATTGGGAAAAAATAACACTTATGTTCAGTTGATTCTTCAGTGATGGAGATGAGTAAACATCACAACTCCTTTGTTTCTCTGGACACTTGTTCTATCTGGGTGTTCAGATTCTCCATCTGCTGTTTCATTTCCTTTCTGTTGAGGAGGGCTCAGGCTGGTGATCACTCTCCAGCAGTCACTGTAGGATGATGAACACAAGTAAACTTGCATTGTGACAAAATATAGATGATGTACAGATTATTCTGAGACCTACAAATGTTCCAGAATGCTCCTTGCCTGTGACTGTGGATTCTGCCCCAGACTTGAGATGCCCATGCAGGGGATCTCAGCTCTCACACCTTGGAAGGTAGTTGCATTTCTCAGGCACCTGTTTTCCAGTTGCGCCTCAGCACATACCTCCAGTAAAGAAAGAAGGAACTTCCTCATCTTATTCACAAATGCAGACTCTCCATTTGTCTTACCTCAGAATTCACAAGTCTGTGAGTTTCGAAGCCAGGAAGTAATTATCATAGTGCACAGGCAGCCAGGTCTTTCTTCAGAATCCAAATCTTCCTGACATTTAACTCCAAGCACATGACTATAGATGGCTTGAGAATCCATACAGGTACAGGACATGATCACCAGATTCACAAAGTGACGTCACTGACAACATAGGAAACACAAACAATGTTCACAGTATTTAAAGTTATCCACTGGTGTTGAAGTACAGTTATGACCATCCTAGAGCTGAAACACTTTTCTAGTTTCTATTTCCATTTGGCCTCATTATGTTGCTGGTCCTCCATCAACCAACACTTTTCTGTAAGATTTAAAACCAAGAGCTACAAGGAGAAGAACTTTACCTTGCCAGTTCCTGGATTCTGGGAGTGACAAATTACAAGCCTGGAATCCTTCACTTCCAGAAGACCTGACAGGCAGTGAATTCCAATTTCTTTCCAGAAGCCACAATTCCTGTGCTCCATTACTCAAAGTCCAAGCTAAACAAAACCTTCTCTAAAGAGCATGCCATCTTCAGCCTAGGACTCACTGTACTTCCTTTTGGACTTTTTTCTTTGACAGTTTAAACTGAGGCTGGAGATCAGCCATCTTCTGCCTTTCCCTTATTTGGTTCCCCTCCAAATGCCATTTGTGTTGCTACAACACAAGTGACCTCACAGGATTCCATGGTCTCCAGGACACAATGGAATTTTAGGGAAGGTCCTGCTGATGTCATGTGGAATAAACATAGCCTCCCTGTTACCAGCTTTCCTCATAACTCTGCAGAATTCAGGTTTCCCCATACAGGAATCTCTCCTGGGACACAAATCAAATCCAGCATTTCTTCTTTCTTCCAACTAAACATTGTACATCCTTTAGAATCTCCCACATTATAGGATCTCTGCAGTGTGCATTTGCTTCCTGTGTAAATATTTTTTGGCTATAAGAGGAACTGGGGTTGAATAGTTGAACCCCAGGCAGGTTTGTGTCAACTAGAGGTAATATGAGCCCAAAATACAGTGTTGTGCAGGCACCCCAAAAGGCTCTAATTTCAGTTTGCCAGATTGTTAACATCCACCTGGTATGTAATCCATGCCATGCATTTCCGATCTGAGCTCAAGCCTTGCAACACTGTTACTTTATATCCAAATTAATATGCCTAGACAATTGGAGAAATCTTGCCAGTTTACTTCTCAGTTCTAATTCTACTAGATTTTAAAAGATAAGTACAAACAAGTCTGGCCCATGTGTACTCTACCCTAGTCCCTGGGGGACTGGAGGGAAAAATCTCAGGTGGTTAAGAGTGTCTCTTAAAGCTTCAGCTAAGCAGATTTTGGCAGAGGCTTCAGACTAACCAGCTTGGTAGAAGCCTGCATAACCCAATTGCCTTTAAAGGAGAGTATATCTTCCCAAGCCTAGGAAGTCAGAGCAATGGTTGATGCTGTTCTTATACCACAGCATATACCACAGAATGTACTGAGAAATGGATTCTTCCAGATGTCTACTTTATTCTTGTTAAGTTCTCCTGGAGTGTCATCACAAATATACCATAACATTATGAAGTTTGGGAACCAAAACCCTTCAAGGTCTCTTTCACAGATAATTTCCTATGCTTGGACTAGACCCAATTGACAGGGCCACTAATATAATAAATCTTCCTCTGCACACTGTTCAAATGAACAATAAGTTCTTCCAGGAAGAATTAAAAATATTTATAAATGATTGAACACAAGATAGAAGAGCATCCCTAAATTACACCTAAGGCTTTAGTGTACTAACGCCAATAATTTTCTCCAATTAATAGGTGGTAAGAGAGAGTTCTGTCTGCTGCAGAAATCCAGGTTTGTCTCTCAATCAGAGGAGTCTTTCAGATCTCCACCCGACAGTTCTGCAGGAGCAGAAATGAGCACACACAGGCCAAAGTCATCCCGTATTTCCACAGATTGCTCTCTCAACCTTCACACTTCTTCTTTTCTATTTATATTATGTTTTTCAGATAGGTTCTTATGTAGAAAAGACGTGCCTAAGCCTCTTGATATTTCTGTCACTAATTCCCTGGTACTGGTTTCAGAGATATGTCACCACACCCCATGCATGTAATCTCATCACTATTGTTTTGTTCATTTAGTGATGCCCATTTCGTCTTCAACAAGGTGGCTAGTAATTGAAAAATAACATATGGTCTGAAGCTTGTCTGGATTGCCAGTACCTGCTTAGTCATCTTGCCAATCTATCACCAGAACCACTGCAATTAATGTTATATATTTATATATAGGTTCTCTACACATATTTGCCACTTCATTGACTGTCACACTCCAGTAAGACCAAGAACTCAGGGAAGGAAATTTTAATAGCATCTATGATGTTTCTGTATGCCTCTCTGAAGGATGTTACAGGGTTCATTTTCCAATCTTTCCTCCCCCAACACTAAGATTGAATTTAGGACATGGAACATGTATGGCAAGCTCCCTATCTCTCAGTTACATTCCTAGACAGGAACTCCATTCCATTCATCTGCTACAACTACTACGAGGCAGGTGGCTACAAAAGATTGAACTGTCAATTTGGACCCCATAAGAATGTTCCTTGAGAACAGGTGACAGATTGCATTCAAGACTAGAACTTTTTATTTGAAAGCAAAGAAGAATGGCCTCTGTCTACATTACAGACTATGCACATTTTAGTCTGAGAAATGTTCCTATTTTATGAATACTTGGTTGACAGTACTACAGCTCCAGGCTGCCAACTTAGTAGCACACATAATCTACTACTATATTTTAAAGTGTGATCTCATATATAATCCATCATGGAATCAATGTCTTCTTCCTCAGTCCCTCTTCCTTTCCCAATTTCAAAGAGGATGGATTACAATCCACTGGCCACACAGTACTATACAAGCTGCAGTGAGATATATGGCTCCTCCTCCTTTCCCTCCTCCTCTCCTCCTCCTTCTCCACCTCATTTTTCTTCTTCTTCTTCTTCTTCTTCTTCTTCTTCTTCTTCTTCTTCTTCTTCTTCTTCCTCTTCTTCTTCCTATACTTCTTATGTTATTATCATTATTAACACTACTTTGGTAACTGAAAACTGTTTTCTGGGTAGCAATGTAATTTCGGGAAATCATTTTGTACACATGGCAGGCTACAATCTCTTAAAAATCCCACGGCCTCTTCATCTAAATACTGATATTTATAAAGTATGCCTACATGCACAGTAATATGTAATAATTGATATTCATTACCTGTGTATGCGTTTTGAAAGATTGTACACATGTGTAGCAAATGAGTTTCTGTGGATCCCAGAAAGGTAGAAGAGAGCATCAGATACACTATAAATTGAGTGATGGACATTGTTATCTATGTAGACCTTGGGAACCAAACTTGGGTCCTCTAGCAAGAGCAGCTGGTGCTTAAAACCACTGAGCAATCTCTCCAGAACTATATCATTGTTTCTAACATGTGTCCTATTATTTGGTTAAAACTCACAGTTTTCATGCTAAATCTGAATATACAAGGGCACAGATTGTTAGACTGAGCCACTATGCCTCCTGGTTCTCTTCATTTCTCAAAATGCTAGGTTTACTTTTGAATTTCAATTAAAACTGTTTCTTGCC